>NC_140165.1:115275337-115292837 GCF_963971535.1 Notolepis coatsorum
CTCTTCATCTCTTTATATCACTTGGATCTTGTGCATTGTGGCTGGATTGCGTCAAGACTATGTAGAATTCTGATCACAATACCGTCCTGTCTGACCACAAATCTGATTCATCCATGCCTGACTGTTCATGCATCCCGGCGTGATTGGATCATAAAGAAAAAAATTGTAATCGTAGCCAAAGACAAGAGAGAAGAGGAGAGGATGAGAAGAGGATAGGAGAGGAGAGGGGGAGGGAGAAGAGGAGAGAGGAGAGAGAAGAGGAGGAAAGAGAAGAGAAGAGGAGAGGAGGAGAGAGAAGAGGAGGAAAGAGAAGAGAGGAGGAGAGAGAAGGGGAGAGATGGATAGATAGATAGATAGATAGATAGATAGATAGATAGATAGATAGATAGATAGATAGATAGATAGATAGATAGATAGATAGATAGATAGATAGATAGATAGATAGATAGATAGATAGATAGATAGATAGATAGATATTCGTTGACAGCCCTACAAGTACAATTAGTTATTGCACACTACATCACCCCTGAGTGGAACATGGAAAGCCAAACTTTCCCCACTGTACCGAAAACCCGTACTGAACCTTGACTTTAAAACCGAGGTACGTACCATACCGTGGTTTTGTGTACCGTTACACCCTTACTATATAGTCAGATTAGTCTTCACTGAACCACTATATGTTAGTAATATGAGGTGGATGGATGGATGGATGGATGGATGGATGGATGGATGGATGGATGGATGGATGGATGGATGGATGGATGGATGGATGGATGGATGGATGGATGGATGATGGATGGATGGATGGATGGATGGATGGATGGATGGATGGATGGATGGATGGATGGATGGATGGATGGATGGATGGATGGATGGATGGATGGATGGATGGATGGATGGATGGATGGATGGATGGATAGATGGAGGGAGAGGCCTAATAGGACCAGTGTTACTGAGCCTGGTTGCCAGTAAAGGAGTCCTCATTAAGCTATTATACCCAGGAGACATAACAATGGAAAGATAGGAGAGGAGAGGAAATGAGAGAATTGGAGAGATGAGGAAAGGAGAAGAGAGGAGAGGAAAACAGAGGAGAGGAGAGGCGAGGCGAGGAGAGGAGAATTGGAGAGATGAGGAGAGGAGAGGAGAGGAAAACAGAGGAGTGGAGAATTGGAGAGATGAGGAGAAGAGAGGAGAGGAAAACAGAGGAGTGGAGAATTGGAGAGATGAGGAGAGGAGAAGAGAAGAGAGGAAAACAGAGGAGAGGAGAATTGGAGAGATGAGGAGAGGAGAAGAGAGGAGAGGAATAGAGGAGAAAAGAGATGGATATGAAAATGAAGGTAGAAATGGTGGAACATTGTGACCATACGCTTAAATGTTCCTCATCAAACTAGTGTATGACTGTATGATCATCGGTTTGGTAACGTCACACGTCTTCTCTAAACCACACACCTCGCGTCTCTGAGGTGCCATGTTTTGGGGGGTTGCTCCAAGTTACATGTCAAACATTGTGTTGCTTAGCAACGAGAATGATGTATCGATGTATTATAGCGATGCCTTGCTCCTTGTGCCTGTGTTCTCTGTGTACTAAAAGCTGCACTTTCAGCGTTGCTGTGCTGTGATTATGAAAACGAAGCGTCCAATCTAATCACGGCCCGAAAGAGCTATAAACAGGATGAGAGAAGATGATGATGGGACGAGACGGATGAAAGGATGGAGGGAGAGAGGGATGGATAAGAAAGGTAGAAATGGTGCAAAGGAAGTGTGGCTAAAAGCAGAGATAGAGAGAGATGAAGGGAAGAAAGGGAGTGGTGTATACATAGAGAAGAAAGGATGGATGAGCGGAAGAGGAAGAGAGAGATAGAGAGATGCAGGGAAAAAATAATGCAAGGACAGGAGAACAGATTAACTACTGGATGTCAGTTTAGCCCAGAAAGGTTTTGTAGAATATATTTACTGCTCAATCCACCCTGTTTAACAATCCACATATATTATTCCTGTACCTCAGGACAGTTGAGTCAATAAGGAGGAACTCAGAGAGAGAGAGAGAGAGAGAGAGAGAGAGAGAGAGAGAGAAGACCTTCTTCCTGTGATGTCATCGGTAGCTGCTCCGCAGACAGGCTGTTCTTCCTGAGGAGACTCAGGTCCTTCAATGTGTGCAACACACAGCTGCAGTCGAGAAACATTAGGAATGTCTGACCACTAAGTGTGTCTGACTCTCAACCACCAAAACCTGCACAGACTACAACGTATGATGTATATCATGCCGGTTGGGGCACCTTGTGTATACACTACTGTTTACCTTTACTCTTACTCATAATATATATTCAGATTCACATTTTCTATTGCCTATATGTATTGTAAGTAACATATAATATAACGTTAGGGCATATAGACCTGTTGAATGCCGATGGGTTGTCTCTATCTATCTCAGGTCACTTACTCGAGATATAACCCTGTGGCCGCCCGATATCCCCCAGCGAGGTGCTAAACTCGCTAAGTTCTCGGGTCAATTACTATTTCTATCACGCTTACTTCATAGTCACTAGTTAGTTATATCCAGTTGATATGAAATATAAGCATAGAAGAGTTGTTAACCTCTTCTTTGTTTGTAATAAACCGAATGTATGTCTGGGAGAACTCTTTTGCCTATAATAATAATAATATTATTATCATTATCATTATCATCATTATTATCATTATTTTACGAAAGGCCGGTAATGCTAATCATTTTTAAGCCTGATGATATTACTACTCTTTTAATAAGTATTATTACTGCTAATAGTGTAATATTAGCGTACTAACACTAACAATCATTTGCAAGCCCCATAGCCCCTTATCAGTTCGACAGGTTCATCAATCCGTGGCCACCGATCGTCCGGCCCTGCAGTGGCGAGACTCTCAGTTTCCCACAAACCCAATGGAGCCCGTCGAACACAGTGGCTACCGGCGCTTGCAAACAACAAACAGTGAAACTAAGCATTACTACTGTCAATAGTATACATATATATTATATCCTTTATATAACTTTAGCTGAACAGCAGTAACCAGCAATTGATTCAATCTGCATGGCTTCCAGAATATAGCTATACCGTTTTACCTCAGATGAGAGCAGGGC
Source organism: Notolepis coatsorum (assembly GCF_963971535.1). Lineage (NCBI taxonomy): Eukaryota > Metazoa > Chordata > Actinopteri > Aulopiformes > Paralepididae > Notolepis > Notolepis coatsorum. The sequence continues at coordinate 115,278,453 of NC_140165.1, forward strand.
GAGGCCAGCGTCGTGACACATTGCGATAGAAAGCAGTCCACGAATTCAATAGGTATTATAACAAAGTTGTTTTAATTAGAAAAAGCAAGTTACAAAGAGACTGCATTGGAAATGTCCAATTCAGTAAAAGTAAGTATAAAACAAAGCATCTCTCTCTTAGCATAGCAAAAACTCTCTTTGTCATTTAAAAGATTTAGAGCATCTAAAAAAACAGAGTCTTGTCATAGGGACGCCACTCTGAAAAATTGCCAGGCCATGCCCCAATACAACGCTCGACATTGCCTGGCTCTAGAAAAACTGAAAATCGTGGAGAGATCTAAAAATCTGACTCGTCAAGACTGGAGCAGTCACTTATATACAGGTCCGGCATCATATCAAGACCTCTTACTATTGGTCTAAATACAGTGATGTCATAGTGATGTCATTCTACCAGCCAATCAACACATAACACACTCCTCCCCTTTCCAGCCGTTACTGTAACTGAGAGAGTAATAGATTTCTTTGTGCTGGGAAAAACCCTATGTCTTCATCTGTTATCTAGTAAGCTAGCAGGGGCCCACAAGGTCATAGACACATTCCTAAAGCGTCCAGCATTATTGAATGAAACAATTGCCCTGCTGTAATATACAGTACATGGTCCTTCTAGCATGAATAGCCTAATACGCTTATATATATATATACAGATATATACGGATATATATATATATACATGTACAATACAATACTCATATACATTGGTGGATATGTTTTACACATCATATCATCATCATTCTCCCTCTGCTTCTCCCTCTGCTTCTGTCAAGGTCAGCGCTCTGTGACCACATTCCTGGCTTTACTAGCAGTAAGAGAAGAGGCCCATTCCATTCTCCAGGACTACACAAGATATTGTAGTTTGCACAAGTTACTGTTTTAGAGTCTATAGTTTATAGTTCTTACAGTTTTACACAAGTGTGAGGAAGAATACACAGACATTCTTCATAATCACTGACGCTTAAGTCATCTCTTAACATATGCTTAGATTTAAAACAGATATATACAATAAACATATGCTTAATCCTTTATATCCTACAATTGACATGGAGAACAGGATGTCATAATACAAAGTGTCACTAGTTGTTTGTGGCACTTCAACACCGCCTCTGTCATCCTGGTCGGTCACTTTCCACTGTCTTAATAGCGTCTGTACGGGGGGACGAGATGGCAATTGTGGGGTCACGATGGCTGTGACTCTCAACAAGACCCTCATCTGCACCTTTGCTTACACAGTTTTTCTCTTATTCTTATATTCAGAGTTCATTATATTGTTTACACTGTTTATTTTTCTCATATTTGTATATTCAGATCAAATGTTACTGCCTATATTTATGTCTTTCTACTATTACCCTGCCCATACCCTCCCCCATGCTGCTACATTTCCCCAAGGGGATCAATAAAATAATATCTTGTCTTAATGAAAGGGCAGCCTCAAAATGTCCAGGTTGAGTTTTATACTGAGGTATATATTCTGGTGTTGCTAACAGGTTTGAACCAGAATCATAACCTCATTTGGTGTAAGAGCAAATTGTTAAAGGGGACCTATTGTGAAAATGTTCCTGTGTTTTGCATTGTTTTTACAGAATGAGGGGTTGTCCCAACACTGACAACATGTTAAATACAGTATATGACTTTTCTGCAGTTCAGCTGTGATAAGAACCCTCCCTCTTGAGATGAGTCATTCAGAATTGCAGTCACAATCGCAGTTAATAAGACCACAAATGTGTGTGTGAAGTGATCTTGATCAAATGCGCATGTACAAGATGGCTTGCCCGTACATCTTCTCCTTTCCACCTAAAGTTGAACCTAAATTATGCTAGAATGAGAACAGGACTGAAACAGAGAGGTATAGAGGCTGCTAGAATGAGAACAGGACTGAAACAGAGAGGTATAGAGGCTGCTAGAATGAGAACAGGACTGAAACAGAGAGGTATAGAGGCTGCTAGAATGAGAACAGGACTGAAACAGAGAGGTATAGAGGCTGCTAGAATGAGAACAGGACTGAAACAGAGAGGTATAGAGGCTGCTAGAATGAGAACAGGACTGAAACAGAGAGGTATAGAGGCTGCTAGAATGAGAACAGGACTGAAACAGAGAGGTATAGAGGCTGCTAGAATGAGAACAGGACTGAAACAGAGAGGTATAGAGGCTGCTAGAATGAGAACAGGACTGAAACAGAGAGGTATAGAGGCTGCTAGAATGAGAACAGGACTGAAACAGAGAGGTATAGAGGCTGCTAGAATGAGAACAGGACAGAAACAGAGGTATAGAGGCTGCTAGAGTGAGAACAGGACTGAAACAGAGAGGTATAGAGGCTGCTAGAATGAGAACAGGACAGAAACAGAGGTATAGAGGCTGCTAGAATGAGAACAGGACTGAAACAGAGGGGTATAGAGGCTGCTAGAATGAGAACAGGACTGAAACAGAGGTATAGAGGCTGCTAGAATGAGAACAGGACTGAAACAGAGAGGTATAGAGGCTGCTAGAATGAGAACAGGACTGAAACAGAGGTATAGAGGCTGCTAGAATGAGAACAGGACAGAAACAGAGAGGTATAGAGGCTGCTAGAATGCAGAATCCTGAGTGGGATTTTTTAAAGCAAAATACTTCAAAAACGTGTTTAGGGGACTTCAAAGACCTACTGTATATTAACTTGTTGAAGAGGAAAAGTCCCCTTTAATGGGTCCACAAATTCAGCGTAATTTTCACAGTCTATGAAGCAGCTTCAGATTTTACATCCAGGTGACATCACATATTTGAGGGCTCCCTCTGGTGTCTCGCTCTAGAGGAGAGTGGTGCATGTTCACACATATTGACTGAACTGTCCTCCTTCGGGGGCGACAGGAAGAACATTTGTGAATTCTTAAAATGGGTGGTAGCCAATTCCCCCTTAAGTCAGCGAAAAGAGAGTACTTCTCTACACTTAGGTGATTGGATCTAACTCCGATCAATGCAATTTTCACATTTATTGCTGCACTTTCGGTGTTGAAAACCTTCGCCTCAGCATACAAAGAACCAAAGTGTGAATACAGCTTGTCTTCTTAGTATGGATACAGCTTGTCTTCTTAGGATGGATACAGCTTGTCTTCTTAGGATGCTCCGGTGAAGATTGTTAAGCTCTATAATATGAAAAATATGAAAACTGTAAGGATTGATTGAATTGAAAACCTTTATTTATCCCCGAGGGGAGATTCAGATGTCCATCACAGCACCATCAGCCATTTAAAAACAGTTAATAGAAACAGTTAATACATAACATACAAACCATACAATTATTTAGTATGTGTTAAAAACAGAGATGGACAAATACATAGGGCTAAAAATAAGAGCTAAAATAGGGATAAAATAGAGCTAAAAGTGGTGAATGGAAGAAGAGTTACAGTCCACAAATCAGCTTGTCCAGTCCACGGCAGTTGGCCCGTCCTGGCCCTGCCTGGTTGTGGAGCCTGATGGCCACCGGCACAAAGGACTGCCCCGAAGCCCGATAAATTGAACAAATGCAGAAAACCTCTCACAATGATTCTTAAAGTAGGATTTAAAGGTCCAGTCGAAACGGTATTCATACAGTATCCTGAAATAGGTGGTGCTGCGGAACTGGGAATAGTTTAAATCTCTTAAATCTCATTGACGTTTGTATGATCATGTGACCCGACCACTGATTCTAGATCAGTGCTCCTATTCTGAGAAATATTACGTAACATCAACCCAAGTCATGCTAATGAAATGAGATGAGAGAGAGAGAGAGAGAGAGAGACACACGTAAAAACAATAGAGAAGTAATACGTAAAGAGACCACTAACTTTGCTCCTTTTCTTTTCCTCTGTTCTCTCTTGTCCCTTTCCACTTCTTTCTCTTAATTTTCCTCCATCCCTCTCTCCTCTCACCCCCCTCTCTTGTTCCCTCCTTCTCTCTATCCTTCTCTCTCTCTCTCCTCCTCCTCCTCCTCCTCCTCCTCCTCCTCCTCCTCCTCCTCCTCCTCCTCTTCCTCTTCATGCTATGTGTCCAGATCTCGGTGAATATCTTCCGTACTCTGCCTCCCAGCGAGAACCCGGAGTTCGACCCGGAGGAGGACGAGCCCACACTGGAGGCCTCTTGGCCACACCTGCAGGTACACACTCACACACACACACACACACACGCACGCACGCACGCACGCACGCACGCACGCACGCACGCACGCACGCACGCACGCACGCACGCACGCACGCACGCACGCACACACACACATACACACACACTCACACGCACGCACGCACGCACGCACACACGCACGCACGCACACACGCACACACACACACACGTACTGTATGTTGTTGTAACTGCAGTGGTAGGGCAGAGCACATGCTGGACAACGTAGCCTACTGTCGATTCTGATGCTTCATTCATTATTTAATTAGAGCAAACACAGCAGCAGCACCCGCATTTCAACTCTCTAGTAGGTCATCTTTGGTGCTGTGTTGTGCTGTGTTGTGTTGTGTTGTGTTGTGTTGTGTTGTGTTGTGTTGTTCTGTGCTGTGTTGTGTTGTGTTGTGCTGTGTTGTGTTGTGTTGTGTTGTGTTGTGTTGTTCTGTGCTGTGTTGTGTTGTGTTGTGCTGTGTTGTGCTGTGTTGTGCTGTGCTGTGTTGTGTTGTGTTGTGTTGTGTTGTGTTGTGCTGTGTTGTGTTGTGTTGTGTTGTGCTGTGTTGTGCTGTGTTGTGCTGTGCTGTGTTGTGTTGTGTTGTGTTGTGTTGTGTTGTGCTGTGTTGTGCTGTGCTGTGTTGTGTTGTGTTGTGCTGTGTTGTGTTGTTCTGTGTTGTGTTGTGCTGTGCTGTGCTGTGTTGTGCTGTGTTGTGTTGTGTTGTGTTGTGTTGTGTTGTTCTGTGTTGTGTTGTGTTGTGTTGTGTTGTGTAGTGTTGTGTTGTGTTGTGTTGTGTTGTGTTGTGTTGTGCTGTGCTGTGTTGTGCTGTGTTGTGTTGTTCTGTGCTGTGCTGTGTTGTGTTGTGTTGTGTTGTGTTGTGCTGTGTTGTGTTGTGTTGTGTTGTGTTGTGCTGTGTTGTGTTGTGTTGTGTTGTGCTGTGCTGTGCTGTGTTGTGTTGTGTTGTGTTGTGCTGTGTTGTGTTGTGTTGTGCTGTGCTGTGTTGTGCTGTGTTGTGTTGTGTTGTGTTGTGTTGTGTTGTGTTGTGCTGTGTTGTGTTGTGTTGTGTTGTGCTGTGTTGTTGTGTTGTGCTGTGTTGTGTTGTGTTGTGTTGTGTTGTGCTGTGTTGTGTTGTGTTGTGTTGTGCTGTGCTGTGCTGTGCTGTGTTGTGCTGTGTTGTGCTGTGTTGTGTAGTGTTGTGTTGTGCTGTGTTGTGTTGTGTTGTGTTGTGCTGTGCTGTGCTGTGTTGTGTTGTGTTGTGCTGTGTTGTGTTGTGTTGTGCTGTGCTGTGCTGTGTTGTGTTGTGCTGTGCTGTGCTGTGCTGTGTTGTGTTGTGCTGTGTTGTGTTGTGTTGTGTTGTGTTGTGCTGTGTTGTGTTGTGCTGTGTTGTGTTGTGCTGTGTTGTGTTGTGCTGTGTTGTGCTGTGCTGTGTTGTGTTGTGCTGTGTTGTGTTGTGCTGTGTTGTGTTGTGCTGTGCTGTGTTGTGCTGTGTTGTGTTGTGCTGTGTTGTGTTGTGCTGTGTTGTGTTGTGCTGTGTTGTGTTGTGTTGTGCTGTGCTGTGTTGTGTTGTGTTGTGCTGTGTTGTGTTGTGTTGTGCTGTGTTAAACTAATTATCTAATTTAAACATCAATTTCCTCTTTCTGCGTTCAGTAGAAAGCTATCCGGCTGCGAGCTAGCGTAGCTTTGCACAAACGAATGGACTCGGACCACTAGCCTAGCTTAAAACTTTGGAAGAGGTGTTTTTGGCCAACAGTTTGGCTAGTGGTCCGTATCCGCTTCCATTAATTTGTGCTAAGCTAGGCTAGCTTGCAGCCGGATAGCTTTCGACTGAGCACACAGAGAGGAATTTCCCTTATGGCATCCTTATGGCATCCCTTATGGCATCTCCCTTAATATTGGTGTGTTCCTTTAAGGATTAGTGGTCCACTCATGCCTGTGATTGCTTCCTGATTGGTTCCTCTTACTGTCGGCTTTCCCCCTAAAATTAACTCATAACTGCAGGTGTCACATAATTACATATCTTATCTTATTAAAAGTGAGTCCCCTGAGTGAAGTACTTCAAAATTCTACTTGAGTAAATGTACTGTTACTTTCCACCATTGTATATTCGATTGACTTTCATAACCCTTGACTCTTAACCTTTAGCCTGAAGCACTGGGAAAGAAAAAAATTAGAGTGAACAAAAGGTGAGAGGGAGGTCAAAGAGGTCAGGAAGAGAGGGAGAGGCCCGCAGGAAGAAAGTACAAAAACACACACACACACACACACACACACACACACACACACACACACACACACACACACACACACACACACACACACACACACACATACACACACACTATAACTCTAAGATCTCGTAACAACGTGTGCATGTGTGTGTGTGTGTGTGTGTGTGTGCGTTTTCTTAGCTGGTGTACGAGTTCTTTCTGCGATTTCTGGAGAGTCCGGACTTCCAGCCCTCCATGGCCAAACGCTACGTTGACCAGAAGTTTGTCCTGCAGGTAAATTCTCTTCTATCCAGTACAATCCGCACATTTTAAGGTTTATTATTTAAATTTTGTATTCATATATCGTATATCCTTTAAAGATCCACTGGGCCCTCATTTATCAACAATTCTTAGAAAGTGTTCTATTTTCGTACGTAAGCACAGAATTTAGAATGTGTGTACGCACAGAAATATTGGGATTTATCAACCGTGCGTACACGGGTCCTACGCACACTCCGTGTTGATAAATACCTCTTTGTTCTACCGCCAATGCTCGTGCATGATTATCCATATATGGTAATGAAACACCCCCCATGGGATGTGAAATAATGGACTCACCCGAGCGAACTCTGAGAAACTCCACGAGCGAGATTGTTCACTGAGGCGCTGCCGAACCAAGAAGACACAACCCGTGTTATGGGATAAATAACAGGCTGTCGGACTTGTACATGGTGATGTCAGATATCAACGACTCCCTAAGACCATTGCTGCAATTCTGCCTGGACAGCTCAAAATACTAATAAAGACCGTTCGTTAACCACTGTTTGGCGTTGGTGTGTCATTATAACCATGCTGGAATATGAATGCCTTTATTGTTTAGTTCGATTGGCTACTGGGTATAATATGACTTGTAGAGGCATCTATTTTTTTATCCACTTTTTCTCCCATTTTTCTTTTTTATCCACTTTTTCTCCCATTTTTCTATATTTTTCTCCCATCCCAATTTCGTATCATCCAATTCAACCCTCCCCTGTCACGAACGCTGTTTCTTGCCTCCCACAAGCCGGCTGCAATGTGGACTAAGTCATACATAGCACAAGTCCCCTCCGGTACTTGAGGTAACAGCAGTCGCATCTTTTCACCTGCGCAGCTCGATCTCTCAGTGGCGAGGAGTAACGCGTGGGAGGCTCACGCTGCCCCCGACACTTCCTGATTCTACTGCGCAGGCGCACCAACCGACCTGTAGGAGTCGCTGTCCACAACGCCCGATCCCCACCCATCAGTTTCCCACCCACTAATACGGCCAATGTGTATTAGTATGGACGGCCAGCTAAACTGAAAGCAATGTGGAGCGCTGGGCTCGAACAGGCAAGCCCAGCGTCTTTGTCATTCGTGGCGAGCGCCTTGCCCACTACACCACGTAGCCGCCCAGAGGCATCTATTTTGTTGTCGGTATTAGGTAGCCTATATGAATTACATATAATAGCAGCCATAGCCTACATTATGCAACAGTAACTTGCGCACATATAATAACACATGGCACAGCCCTGCGAAGCCTGCATACAGTAAACTAACTTGATCATTAATCTAGCTGTTGTATCTTTACGCTTATGAAAACATTAAATAATATGTATAGGCTATAGGCCGTCGCTTTGCATTAATAGCCTATATTCTCAAATGGCATTTAATGGCTATCCGACTCCTCGCTATCCTCGTGGACGGACCAGTATACCTTATATCATATCATATCATATTCATATTCATATTCATATCATAGTTTACTCTATCAGCCTACCCAGCATGTAATATGTTCTTTGTTAGAACTCAATTCGTTATTATTTTGCGCATAGATTGCAGAAATACGCGAACGTTTTGATTATATTAAAAGGCAATTGTAAAACTAAATACGTGGAATTCTGTAAGCAGAATACAAGTCATATCACCCACACGATATATGCTCTGTATCCAGAGCATGTATGCTTGTCATTCATTTAAGACACATTTATTGCAAGGGTTTTGTAATACACATAAACTCAACAAATAACCTCTGTTCTCGGTGCAATGCGTTTTCTATTCTTTCTTATACGGAAGGGGGAAGAACACTATATCGTGGGTGTTCATATGACTTGTATTCTGCTTACAGCTTCGAAATTCCACTTGTTTCGTTTACCAATGGCAAAGCCTTTTAAATATAATCAAAACGTTCCTGTATTTCTGCAATCTATGAGCAAAATAATAATGAGTAGTCAGTGCACCCCGTATATTCCGATAATGCTATATATAAACCATGCTGCATTCATTCGGAGAGAAAGACCTATTATTCCAAATGCTATTTATAGGGTTTTGACCATAATACTGTTGCTATTTTACAATGAACTATAATGAATTACGGTTCATACAGAACACGCCAGTGTTGAAACGAATGCATGGAAGCTTATTTCCGCGTTGTAATATTCATATTCTACCACCGGGCGCCAGGTACGCATGCTCCGAGCTGTGCGTAGATATACGCACAAAGTCAAGCACAAGTTCAATTTGATAAGTCCCACACTTTGCTTAGAAATGATCGTACGCACGGGTTACGCACATATCTGTGCGTACGCAACGTTGATAAATGAGGGCCCAGATGTATTTTAAACCATTGAAAATATTCTATATTGAATAACAATTTGTATAAATGTCTTTATAATAAACCAATTTCTTCAACAAACGACTGAAAATGTCTTAGCAGCATCTCTACACCTTTACCCTCATTGAGAACACAAGGATCTATGAATACAAGCACCCATTGATATTTACTAGGAATTCCAAGTCAGCAGCTTATTATTCTTTCAAGGCAATGTCAATACATGCTCAGCTTTCTGCGTGTGCTGAAGCTAAAGGTATGAAGTTGCCACATATTGGACCGTGAGAGGTTTGAACCTTTAGTGACATCACACATGCAACTCAGATTTCAGGGAAGAACAGAGAAGCTCTCCCTCTCCGGGGGAATAATGTGAAAAAGGAAGTCTGGTGGCAAGTTTTGCACAAATAACAATCTGTATAATCAAAAGTCCTGTCTCCAAGTTAACAAAAATAAAAACATGTTTTTGAGTGGAGGGGATCTTTAAGAGTCTGACTTCTAGGTCAAAAAAAAAAAATTGTAAATGGTTTGGCACCACGTCTGTTTTATCCTGAATTCTAACAAACATTACAGATGTAGACTAATGTTTTACGGCCTCTTAAGTTGTGTGAACTATCCAACACATCTTAAAGTACCGCAATTGTATACTTTCTCGGTACGGGAGGCCCCCGTGGGAATCAAACACTTAACCCTGGATGTTTTTGGTGGCTCTGCTCTGCAGCAATTAGCTACGGAGGAGCACAAGTTCAATGCAGTCAAGGCAATTCAGAGATTTCTCAGATGTGATCCTGGTTTAAGTGGGATCAATAAATACAGCTACTTTTTGAAAGCCTGCAATCATAAAACACACCTTTGTACCCTACCACAGCCGTTTCATGAAAACATGCACTCAACTGTTTTAATATGCTCTTTAAAATGCAATCCAAACAGAGAGAGAGAGAGAGAGAGAGAGAGAGAGAGAGAGAGAGAGAGAGTGAGAAAGGGGAGAGAAACTACAGATTATATAATTTCCTCTACATTATTTTCTCTCTCCCTACACAAGCACATTATGCTAGTTCTCAAACCATCTTTTCACGATCCTTCAATTCCCTTGAGCAAGGCCACCTCTTGATATTGCCGTGTTTTCCTTTCCCGTTTACCAGTCATTTTGTCCGTTAAACTGAATGTTTTTTTTTTTATCCACTTTTTCTCCCATTTTTCTATATTTTCTCCCATCCCAATTTCGTATCATCCAATTCAACCCTCCCCTGTCACGGACGCTGTTTCTTGCCTCCCACAAGCCGGCTGCAATGTGGACTAAGTCATACATACAGTAGCACAAGTCCCCTCCGGTACTTGAGGTAACAGCAGTCGCATCTTTTCACCTGCGCAGCTCGATCTCTCAGTGGCGAGGAGTAACGCGTGGGAGGCTCACGCTGCCCCCGACACTTCCTGATTCTACTGCGCAGGCGCACCAACCGACCTGTAGGAGTCGCTGTCCACAACGCCCGATCCCCACCCATCAGTTTCCCACCCCCTAATACGGCCAATGTGTATTAGTATGAACGACCAGCTAAACTGAAAGCAATGTGGAGCGCTGGGCTCGAACAGGCGAGCCCAGCGTCTCCGTCATTCGTGGCGAGCGCCTTGCCCACTACGCCACGTAGCCGCCCTGTTAAACTGAATGTTTTAAGAGCTACGTTGCTAAACACTAAATTACTAGATGTCATTGACCTGATCTGCAACGCCAACGGTTCCAGGCTATGTTTGGCGAGAAAGCAGCCGGAATACGTCACACCGTGAGAGTTCTGTTATGAGGACAGGATTTGAACCTATGCAGCCATGGTAGCTATATACTGTAGACGCAGTGACCACGCAGTTCCACTGGGGCACCTTCATTCTTTTTTGCATTTTTACTATTATTTGGCACTTGTAAAACTTGGACTGTCAAAGACCATAGAAAAGGATAGAATTAGTTTAGTTTAGTTTATTTGACTTGTGAAAAGGACAGGGAGCACATTAACACTAACATGTGGAAAACAAGATGTACCAGATTTACCAAGAAGCTCATTTCATCTGTCGTCCTGGACATTAAATTAAAGTACAAACAGTCCTACAGTCATATACAGTAAAATAATACATAATACAAAAAACATGTGTGTGTGTGTGTGTGTGTGTGTGTGTGTGTGTGTGTGTGTGTGTGTGTGTGTGTGTGTGTGTGTGTGTGTGTGTGTGTGTGTGTGTGTGTGTGTGTGTGTGTGTGTGTGTGTGTGTGTGTGTGTGTGTGTGTGTGTGTGTGTGTGTGTGTGTGTGTGTGTGTGTGTGTGTGTGTGTGTGTGTGTGTGTGTGTGTGTGTGTGTGTGTGTAGCTGCTGGAGCTGTTCGACAGCGAGGACCCCAGGGAGAGAGAGTACTTGAAGACCATCCTGCATCGCGTCTATGGAAAGCTACTGGGCCTCCGAGCCTACATCCGCAAACAGATCAATAACATCTTCCTCAGGTAACACACACACACACACACACACACACACACACACACACACACACACACACACACACACATGCATGCACAGACACACAGAAACACATACACGCACGCTTGCACGTGCAGATAGATACAGTGTTGGGGAGTAGTTGTGGGGAGTACATTTTTGTCAAATTATCCTAGTCAAGGTGACCGCGCTCTCAGTATCTGACACTGGGTGCTGAAATCCCAAACATTATGAAGAAGAAAGCCGAAGGCCGGACCAGCACTCTCAGATTTTAATTTTAATTAATTTTTTTAATGGCAGCCTATTAGTACAGACATGTTTGGGAACAGGTGTTCCATCTTCAGTGTAATAGGCTAGCAGTGATAGCTTGTAAAAATGGGAGCTATATACCATGTGAGCAGGAAGTGACATCAATTATCCTCCAATCACAATTGTTTGTCAGAAGAAAGCAATGTTAATCATGAAGGAAAATACTTTCTGTTTCTGTCCAAACACAACTTTACTGTCAACACAGCATCTGTACAGGTGTTCTTCACCATAGCCTCGAGCTCAATAATGAAACAGGGCTACCAAATAGCTGAACCTAACATTCAATAAACAATATATACAGAAAATATGTGCATATTAACTTAACAACTTAACAAGCAACAGTTATGATTGGAGGATCAAGAAAAGAGTTTGAGATACAGTAGGTCAATATTACAGACAACATGTTGCCCTAAAAACAGCATTTTCCTCATTCCACCTCCACAGGAGCTCCGGCCGGTCACTAAATCAAACACACTGTACTTCACTTCAGTTGAACTACTTTTTCAAAGTAGCATTCATTTGACAAACTAAACATACTGTACACACACATTTTAAATGCTTTATTTGAAACTGCCAGTTAAAAAACACACAAACACACACACACACACACACACACACACACACACACACACACACACACACACAAACACACACACAAACATTCTCGAGAGGATTCACATACATACTGTACACACACACACCTCATCATCATCATCATCATCATCATCATCATCATCATCATCATCATCATGCTGACTGGCGTTGGTGATCATGGTTCTCCACAGTTGTTGATCTCATGTGCAGTGAGTGTAATAGTTCATTCACATTACAGTCTTGAAATGATCCATTATCTTATATCTCTGTGTTCCTACGTTTCTAGTTTCATCTATGTATCCTGTCATGATTAGGTTTTCCAGTCCATCTGCACGAACAAGGCAACCCATGAAACTCATTAGTCTTTTGATAATTGTTCTCATTAGTTCAGCATTCACTCCTGACCTTCTCCCTACTTCCTCATCTGTGATCTTCTTTGTCCATGAAATTCCTTGCATTTCTGCACTCACCTAATCGTTTCTCTAGCTTTGATGTTATTGTCCGCATATCGCACACAAATACGCCTTCAGTATCTCTTTGTGATATCTCTTCGCGATATCTCTTTGTGATATCTCTTCGCGATATCTCTTTGTGATATCTCTTTGTGATATCTCTTTGTGGTATCTCTTTGTGGTATCCGTATTATGATTATTTAGTAGTTAGTACATTCTCCATCTTGATGAACGTTTGTTTCAATCTTGCTATTCTACTCTTTATCGCAGTCTCTGACCTACCATCTGATCTAGCCTAGCTTAGCACAAATAAATGGAAGCGGAAGAAGACCAGTAGCTTAACACCTAGCTTCCATTAATTTGTGCTAAGCTGGGATAGCTTGCAGCCGGATAGCTTTCTACTGAATGCATAGAGAGGAAATTGGTATCTATCTTCTTGCCTGACAATCAAGACCGTGCCGTTGTTGATCTTACGACCACCTATCATCTTACGACCACCTATCATCTTACGACCACCTATCATCTTACGACCACCTATCATCTTACGACCACCTATCATCTTACGACCACCTATCATTTTTTACGACCACCTATCATCTTACGACCACCTATCATCTTACGACCACCTATCATCTTACGACCACCTATCATTTTTTACGACCACCTATCATCTTACGACCACCTATCATCGCTCCTCCACCCTCTTCCAGGTGTCTCAGGATAATTTCACTGTATAGCCACACACCCCTGTCCTCCACTCCTCTCCGGATGTGTTTCCACTCTCCTATGTCTCTCTCCTCCCTGATGGCTCACCGCCTGCCTGGCCCCCGTAGAGGTTGCGTTTGAGATGGATGTCTTTGCCGTCAATCTCCAGGTTCTGTAGCGTCTCAAGCAGCTCTTCATTCCAAACGTTATCAAAAGCTTTTGTGTTGTCTATAAGACATACATAAACATCTTTCTTCTTTTCAATACTTCGTGCCGCCAGCACTCTCATCATCAGAATCACATTCCTTGTCCGTTTGTCACAAACCCACACTGGGTGTCCGGTATCTCTCCGCGTCGCCCGCTGCATGTTTGATGTGTTACAGTAACACTCTCAGCAGCATCTTCACAATGTGACTCGTTAAAAGCTAATCGCTAAGAAATCCCTTAGAAATCAAGAAATTGGTAAGGTACCAGTTTTAATCGATTTTTGTATCTTGTATCTTGTATATTTTATTAACTGTTTTGTTGTAGTTATTTTAATTGTATAACCTTTCATACAACCAACTGCAGCCCATGATCTCTTAGTGTCTACAACCTCTACACACAGACACACAAACACACGCGCGCACACACACACACACACACAATCATAGTCCGATTAGCATTTCATAGAGAGAGAGTGCTTAGGGATCGCCAAGATCCGTTAGCTCATACTAATGAGTTCCTGTACGAGCGCTATCTACTTATTCTGAAAGTTGTGATAATGAATAATATACATTTGCCCAACACTTACGCATTTAACTTGTCGGCAATGTGTTGCCACGCACTCTGCCTTGCCCTCGCAGCGGTGGCAGTGTTGGACTTCAACATTATTA
>NC_140165.1:115300337-115315984 GCF_963971535.1 Notolepis coatsorum
ACACACACACACACACACACACACCTACACACACACACACACACACACACACTGGTAAACAAACTACCCTCCCACTCAGGGCAGTATGGGGTAGAACACATAGTAGCATACTACAAGAACCTAGGGGTCCACAAAGACGACTTCAAACTGGAAATGGTACTGTAACAACAGATCAAAAAACTGAGTGCCCTCCAACCTAAGGCTATGGTTAGACTAGTGTATTCCTGGCGTTTTTTTATACGTTTTTGACGACGTTTGATGTCCTATCTACACAGAAATGCGTTTTTTGGCGTTTTTTTGTGGATACGGCTGAAACGCAAAATTGTGTTTGCGTTTGGAGATACGCAAAAAAAACGCTTCGACAACAGCGTGTAGTCAGCACGGAGCAGTTGTTGCGAAAACGCCCATGCGCAGTAGATACCATCTGCGTGCGCCCTTCCGGTGACAACAGTGTGTGTGTTTGGGACAGAGCTCCGTGTCCCAAATAGCTTCAGCTACCATGTGTTGTCAAGTTATTGTTATAAGGACCCCAGTCCAAGCTACAACAGTCTGCATTCCCTTAACAATTGTTTGTATTGAGCCGTATTGTATTGTACCCATATGCAATATGTTAAATAAAGTTTACATCCATTCATTCTGCTAGCATTACCGATTGCATGAGCAGCTGGCTAACGTGAGCTATCAGGATTCAGACCCTGTTAGCTCAGAGTTCCTCTTTCAACTTAACAAGCATTAAACAAAATGGCCCAGTCATCTATTCACCTTTGTTTAATACACACAGCGTTGTCTCTAATGTTATCTAACTACTGATAGCTCGCGATATCATCAGTTTCGTGCTGGCTAAGTAGCGTGAGCTAACGTTAGCTTCTAGCCACAATGCTATATTGTTATAATGGCATACTCCATTGACGTTAGCATGCAGCTAACAATGCTACCGATCGTTTTTTAGACTAAACTATCCGCTCTTGGTGGTCACTTGTGTTGATGTTAGTTTTGTTTCATCAACAAATGACAGGCAGAACACACAGTGAATGTATCCGTTTTGTTTATTGCACTTTTATTAGGCTTTGCTGAAAAATTATTGCTGCATTGAGTGCATCTTGCATTGCAAGATGGTGGCGCGGCATAGGCGCCTGCCTTATTGACATTTTCTTTGCTGGAGCTTCCACCAGGAAGTGTATTGGCACATTCGTTCTGATTGGTTGAAATTGCCTTCATGTTTGCCACCTACTGCCACCTACTGCTTTGGCAGTGTACTATTCCTAGCAAGAACATCCAAAGGCTACAATGTATCCAAAACAGCGCTGCTAGGATCCTGATGAGAGTGCGGAAATACCACCACATCACCCCCATCCTCAAGTCCCTTCACTGGCTCCCTGTCTCACTCAGGGTTGAATTCAAAGTATCCCTGCTCACCCACAAATGCATCTACGGAAACGCCCCCCTATACCTCAAAGAACTCATCACCCCTCACTCCTCCTCTCGACATCTCCGCTCTGGCCAGGCAAACCTCCTCCAGCGCCCAAGGACAAATCTATGCACTATGGGAGATCGGGCTTTTTGCTCCTCCGCTCCCAGTCTGTGGAATGCTCTCCCTGACTACCTGAGAGCACCACAGACTGTGGATGTTTTTAAGAAAGGCCTCAAAACCCACCTTTTTAGTAGAGCCTTCTGTTGACCTTTTATCAAATTTTTTTTGCTCCACACATTTTATGTTCTTTTACCAATTTATTTTATCAGTTTTATTATTCTATGTTTCTCTGCTATTTTATGTTTTAGTCTTGCCTATTTTTATATTCTTTCTTTCCTTTATTCTCGCTAGCTTTTAAGTCCCTTAACTGTAGCGCTCTGAGAGTTGCCCCGCAACTGTAAAGCGCATTACAAATGAAATCTATTATTATTATTATTATTACATCAGTGTGCTCGGCTGACAAAAACGGAAAAAAAACGAAAGTGTGACTCGAGGCGCATGACGTCGCGGCGATACGCGGCGATACGTATAAGAAAACAATACGAAATGATACGAAAGGTGTAACCTCAGCCTAAGGTGTAAGTTACACCTAGGCTGTTTTTCGTTTAGGTTTTCAGGTGAGTTTCGCAGCCGAGTTTCGCAGCCGAGTTAGACATTCGTTTTGCACCTTGAGCGCTTTCGTTTTGTCAGAACAAGGCTTGGTCAGACCACAACGGATCTCGTCTCGAATTCAAAACTGAGCATGCGCGGGGAGGTAGTTACTCTCCCTCGTCCCCGCTGTCGTCCACACTCAGCTGTGAGAGAATTGTTGAATAGATACACAAATGTTCTAGAATGTTTGATTATGACATCATACTGTAACATCACAAATGTTTTCGGGCATTCATAACATTATTTCGCGCGATTGTACATTGTAACGTTAACACAGCGCACCCTAACTGCTTGTGTATTCTAGCAGTGTTTTAGAGGTTATTTTGTACAGTACCTTTATCTGCACTGAAACATACATTTCTACAGTACATGCAGTTGTTGGTAGATAACTGTGATTATGTTTATTTATTTATCTATCTCTCTGTGAGCAAAACCTATTAATATTACATATGTGTTGGCGGAATCGCGTCAATGTTTGTTATGAATAAAACGCCCGAAAGTTACAAAGTAGCCTACGTACAGTTGACAGCTGGGCTGTGTTAATGTTACAATGTACAGTCCCGCGAAATAACGTTATGAATGCGCGTTATGGCATTGCTCGAGGCAGGAGAGATGAGGCACGCGGGGCATGGGGGGCTCTGCTGCTCGGTGCTGCTCGAGACAGACAGACAGACAGCCCAGACTGGAGAGATACACGGTGCTGCTCCCCCGGGCTCGAGACAGACAGACAGACAGGAGGGATGCTGCGCGCGGGCTGTAGGTTACACTCTACTGCGCACGGACGTTGGTGAGGGCACGCAGATGGTATCTACTGCGCATGGGCGTTTTCGCAACAACGGCTCGGTGCAAATTACATGACTGTTGTCGGCGAGTTTTGGCGCTACTCAAAAACGGAAAACGGGACAGCAAACGTATTAAAAAAACTACCACAAAAACACTAGTCTAACCATGGCCTAACAAGGCCACTGGCCATGACAACATCCCCTCCAAATTCCTCAGAGACTCAGCAGCATCACCCCAGTCATCACACACATAATAAACCTCTCCATAAAACAGGGACTGTGAGGTTTTGCCCGCTGCTCACTACCTTTTCTCTGTCTTCTTTAAGCCTACTGTTAGGAATTCCCTACTCACTCTCTCTAGCCCCCACCCTCTCGTTCCTTACCCTTAGTGGCCACACCTGTTTGATATTCTATTATCTCTCGCACCTGTGATGGCAGGCTAATTAGTCCCCCTGTGGGCTTTAAATACCAGGGCGCTTCCCCTCGTTTTGGCGTGGGGTCGTGTTGTATTCATGCTGAGTCATATTCTCTAACATCTAGACTCTTTCGGGAGATCCTCTGGTCTACCAATGCTGTAAGATGGATCTCTCCAGCCTTGAGATGTTTTGCTCCAGCCTTCGTCTGCTGTCGCCGTAGCCTGTGGAGGAGACTGTTCTGCGCTCCCTGTAACTTCCACGGGAGGCACCCCAGCGTTCCACTGCAGACCCCAGCGCAGCTGTTCGTCCTGACGCACATCTAGACCAACGCGCATCTCCCGGACCCTCGAGCTTGGCACGCTCCTCCGTACCAGCGCACAGACGCGCATCTTCCAGACCTTCGAGCTTGGCACGCTCCTCCGTACCAGCGCACTGACGCGCATCTTCCAGACCTTCGAGCTTGGCACGCTCCTCCGTACCAGCGCACTGACGCGCATCTTCCAGACCTTCGAGCTTGGCACGCTCCTCCGTACCAGCGCACAGACGCGCATCTTCCAGACCTTCGAGCTTGGCACGCTCCTCCGTACCAGCGCACTGACGCGCATCTTCCAGACCTTCGAGCTTGGCACGCTCCTCCGTACCAGCGCACTGACGCGCATCTTCCAGACCTTCGAGCTTGGCACGCTCCTCCGTACCAGCGCACAGACGCGCATCTTCCAGACCTTCGAGCTTGGCACGCTCTCCAGACCTCAGCGCGCCGACGCGCATCTTCCAGACCTTCGTGCTTGGCACACTCCTCCTCGCAGACGCACCCCGAGGCGTCTCTCGGTTCCGACGCGCACACCAAGGTGTGGCGCGCACTCTGTTCCTCGGCTCCGACAGCGGCTACCCGGTGGACGACGCCCTCGCCACCGCCACTGTTCCGACGCGCACACCAAGGTGTGGCGCGCACTCTGTTCCTCGGCTCCGACAGCGGCTACCCGGTGGACGACGCCCTCGCCACCGCCACTGTTCCGACGCGCACACCAAGGTGTGGCGCGCACTCTGTTCCTCGGCTCCGACAGCGGCTACCCGGTGGACGACGCCCTCGCCACCGCCACTGTTCCGACGCGCACACCAAGGTGTGGCGCGCACTCTGTTCCTCGGCTCCGACAGCGGCTACCCGGTGGACGACACCCTCGTCACCGCCACTGTTCCAGCACTCTGTTCCTCGGCTCCGACAGTCGGCTACCCGGTGGACGACTCCCTCGTCACCGCCACTGTTCCAGCACTCTGTTCCTCGGCTCGGACAGCCAGCCACCCGGTGGCGATGCCCTCGCCCCGCTGCTGTCCCTTTCCTTTACGCTTACGCCTGGGTGAGTTTTGATTGTGATGTCACTCACTCAGCGTAGTGCCCTTGCCCCCGTTCCCGCTGCTGTCCCTGTACCTTTACGCATACGCCTGGGTGAGTTTTGATTGTGATGTCACTCACTCAGCGTAGTGCCCTTGCCCCCGTTCCCGCTGCTGTCCCTGTACCTTTACGCATACGCCTGGGTGAGTTTTGATTGTGATGTCACTCACTCAGCGTAATGCCTCTTGCCCCCGTTCCCGCTGCTGTTCCTGTACCATTACGCATACGCCTGGGTGAGTTTTGATTGTGATGTCACTCTCCCAGCGTATTGCCTCTGTCCTTTAGTTCTCACTTAGTTATTAGTTTGGACATTTCATCTCCCACTCTGTTTTGTTCTCTCGTGGATATTATTTTGGACATTTCATCTCCCACTGTGTGTTTATTCACACGAAGATAGTATTTACTTTGTTACTTTGTTATTTGGACTGTTCTGCATCTGCTCTGTTTGTTCCCTTTGAATATTAACCCTCTCCTCTGTTCTGCAGAGCGGCCCAGATGTTTTCCCACCAGTCCCCAGTTCCTCCCTGTTCCCCAGCCCGCCTCCGCGGGCCTCAGTCCCCTCTGTCCCTAGTTCTCCTAGTCCCTAGTCCTCTATCCCTAGTTCTCCTAGTCCCTAGTCCTCTATCCCTAGTTCTCCTAGTCCCTAGTCCTCTGTCCCTAGTTCTCCTAGTCCCTAGTCCTCTATCCCTAGTTCTCCTAGTCCCTAGTCCTCTATCCCTAGTTCTCCTAGTCCCTAGTCCTCTATCCCTAGTTCTCCTAGTCCCTAGTCCTCTATCCCTAGTTCTCCTAGTCCCTAGTCCTCTATCCCTAGTTCTCCTAGTCCTTAGTCCTCTGTCCCTAGTTCTCCTAGTCCCTAGTCCTCTATCCCTAGCTCTCCTAGTCCCTAGTCCTCTCTCCCTAGTTCTCCTTGTCCCTGGTTTACCTAGTCTCTAGTTCCTCTGTCCCAAGGCGTTCCCTTAACCTTCCCTTAGGCGTTCCCTTACTTTCCCAAGGTGTTCCCTTTTCCTGCCCGCCTCTTAAAGGCACTTTACCTTCCCCTCTTGTGTTATTCCAGTGTTTTGTGTTTTCTCCCTTAAAGGGACAGTGCCCTTTTTCCCTGTTCACAATAAATATCTGTTTCTTGGCAAACCACCATACCTGTCTTGTGTTGTGCGATTGGGGTCGGTTACAAACCATAACAGTACGACCCCACCAAATCGACGACCCCAGCCAGCACAGACGGTGTATGTTGAGTTTGCCTTTTTTTTTTCTTGTTCCCTCTAGCTCCCCTGTTAGCCCTGTTAGCTTCCCTGTTTGCCCAGTTTAGCTTCCTTGTTAGTCCTGTTTAGCTCCCTTGTTAGCCTGTTACTCCCCTGTTTAGCTTGTTAGTCTCCCCGGTTAGCTCCCCTGTTTGCTTCCCGTTTTGCCCTGTTTGACCCCCCTGTAGCTAGCCATGCCCTGGCGGCTAACCCAGTCCCTCAGCAGAGCCCCTGTCTGCTAGCCTTGCCCCGGCTGCTAGCACAGCCTCTATGTTTATGCAGCCCTTGCTGCTGGCATAGGCCCTGTAGCTATCAGTGCCCTGGCAGCTACCCTTTCCCTCTGCTAGCCTGGCTCCGGCAGCTTGCGCAGCCTCTATGTTGATGTAGCAGTACAGCTAGCATAGGCCCTGTAGCTATCAGTGCCCTGGCAGCTAACCTTCCCTCTGCTAGCCCTTTCCCGGTGCTTCCATGGTTACCCCTTAGCTACCCTGCTTGCCCCTCAGTTCCTCTAGACCAGTTGCTCTAGACCAGTTCTCTAGACCCAGTTCCTCTAGACCAGTTCCTCTAGACCAGTTCTCTAGACCAGTTCTCTAAACCAGTTCTCTAGACCAGTTCTCTTGCCCAGTTCGCTAGACTAGTTCTCTAGACCCAGTTCCTCTAGACCAGTTGCCCCTCTGCTACCCTAGTTACCCCTCGGCGACCCTGTTTCTTTTGCTAGCCCCACTCTTGTGGTGGCTTCCCCTGCTGGCTTGGCCAGTACCTCTTGTTTTGCCCCCTGCCACTCTGTCTGTATTTGTTTTGGGTCGCCGGGTGGCTCCCGTTGAGGGGGGGGTACTGTGAGGTTTTGCCCGCTGCTCACTACCTTTTCTCTGTCTTCTTTAAGCCTACTGTTAGGAATTCCCTACTCACTCTCTCTAGCCCCCACCCTCTCGTTCCTTACCCTTAGTGGCCACACCTGTTTGATATTCTATTATCTCTCGCACCTGTGATGGCAGGCTAATTAGTCCCCCTGTGGGCTTTAAATACCAGGGCGCTTCCCCTCGTTTTGGCGTGGGGTCGTGTTGTATTCATGCTGAGTCATATTCTCTAACATCTAGACTCTTTCGGGAGATCCTCTGGTCTACCAATGCTGTAAGATGGATCTCTCCAGCCTTGAGATGTTTTGCTCCAGCCTTCGTCTGCTGTCGCCGTAGCCTGTGGAGGAGACTGTTCTGCGCTCCCTGTAACTTCCACGGGAGGCACCCCAGCGTTCCACTGCAGACCCCAGCGCAGCTGTTCGTCCTGACGCACATCTAGACCAACGCGCATCTCCCGGACCCTCGAGCTTGGCACGCTCCTCCGTACCAGCGCACAGACGCGCATCTTCCAGACCTTCGAGCTTGGCACGCTCCTCCGTACCAGCGCACTGACGCGCATCTTCCAGACCTTCGAGCTTGGCACGCTCCTCCGTACCAGCGCACTGACGCGCATCTTCCAGACCTTCGAGCTTGGCACGCTCCTCCGTACCAGCGCACAGACGCGCATCTTCCAGACCTTCGAGCTTGGCACGCTCCTCCGTACCAGCGCACTGACGCGCATCTTCCAGACCTTCGAGCTTGGCACGCTCCTCCGTACCAGCGCACTGACGCGCATCTTCCAGACCTTCGAGCTTGGCACGCTCCTCCGTACCAGCGCACAGACGCGCATCTTCCAGACCTTCGAGCTTGGCACGCTCTCCAGACCTCAGCGCGCCGACGCGCATCTTCCAGACCTTCGTGCTTGGCACACTCCTCCTCGCAGACGCACCCCGAGGCGTCTCTCGGTTCCGACGCGCACACCAAGGTGTGGCGCGCACTCTGTTCCTCGGCTCCGACAGCGGCTACCCGGTGGACGACGCCCTCGCCACCGCCACTGTTCCGACGCGCACACCAAGGTGTGGCGCGCACTCTGTTCCTCGGCTCCGACAGCGGCTACCCGGTGGACGACGCCCTCGCCACCGCCACTGTTCCGACGCGCACACCAAGGTGTGGCGCGCACTCTGTTCCTCGGCTCCGACAGCGGCTACCCGGTGGACGACGCCCTCGCCACCGCCACTGTTCCGACGCGCACACCAAGGTGTGGCGCGCACTCTGTTCCTCGGCTCCGACAGCGGCTACCCGGTGGACGACACCCTCGTCACCGCCACTGTTCCAGCACTCTGTTCCTCGGCTCCGACAGTCGGCTACCCGGTGGACGACTCCCTCGTCACCGCCACTGTTCCAGCACTCTGTTCCTCGGCTCGGACAGCCAGCCACCCGGTGGCGATGCCCTCGCCCCGCTGCTGTCCCTTTCCTTTACGCTTACGCCTGGGTGAGTTTTGATTGTGATGTCACTCACTCAGCGTAGTGCCCTTGCCCCCGTTCCCGCTGCTGTCCCTGTACCTTTACGCATACGCCTGGGTGAGTTTTGATTGTGATGTCACTCACTCAGCGTAGTGCCCTTGCCCCCGTTCCCGCTGCTGTCCCTGTACCTTTACGCATACGCCTGGGTGAGTTTTGATTGTGATGTCACTCACTCAGCGTAATGCCTCTTGCCCCCGTTCCCGCTGCTGTTCCTGTACCATTACGCATACGCCTGGGTGAGTTTTGATTGTGATGTCACTCTCCCAGCGTATTGCCTCTGTCCTTTAGTTCTCACTTAGTTATTAGTTTGGACATTTCATCTCCCACTCTGTTTTGTTCTCTCGTGGATATTATTTTGGACATTTCATCTCCCACTGTGTGTTTATTCACACGAAGATAGTATTTACTTTGTTACTTTGTTATTTGGACTGTTCTGCATCTGCTCTGTTTGTTCCCTTTGAATATTAACCCTCTCCTCTGTTCTGCAGAGCGGCCCAGATGTTTTCCCACCAGTCCCCAGTTCCTCCCTGTTCCCCAGCCCGCCTCCGCGGGCCTCAGTCCCCTCTGTCCCTAGTTCTCCTAGTCCCTAGTCCTCTATCCCTAGTTCTCCTAGTCCCTAGTCCTCTATCCCTAGTTCTCCTAGTCCCTAGTCCTCTGTCCCTAGTTCTCCTAGTCCCTAGTCCTCTATCCCTAGTTCTCCTAGTCCCTAGTCCTCTATCCCTAGTTCTCCTAGTCCCTAGTCCTCTATCCCTAGTTCTCCTAGTCCCTAGTCCTCTATCCCTAGTTCTCCTAGTCCCTAGTCCTCTATCCCTAGTTCTCCTAGTCCTTAGTCCTCTGTCCCTAGTTCTCCTAGTCCCTAGTCCTCTATCCCTAGCTCTCCTAGTCCCTAGTCCTCTCTCCCTAGTTCTCCTTGTCCCTGGTTTACCTAGTCTCTAGTTCCTCTGTCCCAAGGCGTTCCCTTAACCTTCCCTTAGGCGTTCCCTTACTTTCCCAAGGTGTTCCCTTTTCCTGCCCGCCTCTTAAAGGCACTTTACCTTCCCCTCTTGTGTTATTCCAGTGTTTTGTGTTTTCTCCCTTAAAGGGACAGTGCCCTTTTTCCCTGTTCACAATAAATATCTGTTTCTTGGCAAACCACCATACCTGTCTTGTGTTGTGCGATTGGGGTCGGTTACAAACCATAACAGGGACACGTCCCCAAGGACTTCAAAATTGCGAGAGTAACACCCCTGCACAAAAAAGGCAGTAAATTAGACCCTGGCAACTACCGCCCTGTTTCTATCCTAACCTCCATCTCGAAAGTCATGGAAAAAATTGTATACGAACAGGTCGAAAAATACCTTGCGGAAAAATCTAATCTACGAATTCCAATCTGGCTTCGGAACATCCCACTCCACTGACACATGCCTTCTCTATTTAAACGACCACATCAAACAAGAGGTGGACACGGGCAAATACTGCGGCATGGTCATGCTGGACCTACAAAAGGCCTTCGACACTGTCAATCACACCATTCTGATTGACAAGCTAAAAGCAATTGGTTTTGATAGTCTATCAGTGAGCTGGATGCAATCCTACCTGGAGGGGAGAGAACAGATGGTGGAGGTAAACGGTACTCTATCCCCCCCCTCACAGTGAGCTGTGGTGTTCCACAAGGAAGCATACTAGGTCCGCTACTGTTCCTAATTTATGCAAATGACATGTCGTCAGCTTGTGACTGCAACTTGTTCCTGTTTGCGGACGACTCAGCCCTGCTGGTCTCTGACAAGAACAAGTTACAGGTTGAAAAAACCCTCAGCTCAGAACTAGGCAAAATCTGCATATGGCTCGCTGATAACAAACTATCATTACACATGGGCAAAACAGAGTCCATTCTCCGGTTCAAATAACAAACTCAGCAAGACCGACGGCTTCTCAGTTACAGTGGGTGACAATATTGTCACAAGGAAAGAAGATATTACCTACCTGGGTTCCATCCTAGAGGCAAATCTTTCCTGTGACAAAATGGCATCCAATGTAATAAAAAAAGTCAACCAACGAACACGATTTTTGTACCGGATCTCCTCTCTGGTAAACAAGAATACCCTGAAGAATCTGGCAGGAGCACTCATTCAAGGGTACTACGACTATGCATGCACCTCATGGTACCAAAGCACTCAAAACAAACTGGTCAGACTACTGCTTGACCTTACTCCTAGAACCCACCTCAC
This sequence comes from Notolepis coatsorum, assembly GCF_963971535.1. Lineage (NCBI taxonomy): Eukaryota > Metazoa > Chordata > Actinopteri > Aulopiformes > Paralepididae > Notolepis > Notolepis coatsorum. Next base: position 115,310,853 of record NC_140165.1, read on the forward strand.
CCCTGCCCACTTTGACAACCTAGGATGGCTTAGAGTAGACGACAGAGTACAGCAACTTGCAATGGGCCTGGTCTACAAGATACACTACACGACCAAGGTACCCATGTACATGTCAAAATACTTCCCAAAGGTCAGTGAATACCACGATCACAACACCAGAGGGAGCTCCACAAATCATGTTAAACCCAGATTCGGCTCAAACAAGGGACTAAATACGTTTCGCAATTATGCCACATCAATGTGGAACGCCCTACCCAAAGCTGTAAAGGAATGTGAATCACTACCCACTTTCAAAAACACTCTCAAAAAACACCTACGGGAGACTGCAATTCTAAACTGGCCCCTGTAAATGTCCTAACACAACCCCCCCCAATGTACAGTAAATGACCAAGTATGTTCTTGTCAATATTCCAATGTACAGTTTTGCTTGTTCAGTTGTACAGTGTCCCCCACCCACTCCTCCTAACCAACCTCCCCCCCCAACCTTCTCCAATGTACAGTTTCTATGTCAAATGTATATACTCTCTTTTCTGGACTCTTTTCGTATCACAAACAGTACTGTATTTGCAAATCTGGTATGTCATACATGTATAGATGTAGCAGTACTGTCTATCTGTATGTCATGTATGTCATATATGTTATGATGAATTGAAAATGGGGGACCCTGATGTAAACAAGACGAAAGTCTTTCTCTGGTCTGCATCCCCTTAACAATTGTATGTATTGAGCTGTACTGTACTGTACCCATTCTGCAATCTGTTAATAACATTTTCAATCAATCAATCAATCAAACACACACACACACACACACACAGGCGATGACGAAAAACAGCGGGTGAGATATTAGTGGAGGAATTGTATTTTGTCTGAGAGGAGAGGAGCAGAATGGAGAAGAGATGAGATGAGGACAGAGGGGGCAAGAGCAACAGGAAATCATGTTCCAGTAATGTACACACTATAACAATGATTTCCTCCTCTCCTCTCCTCCTCTCATCTCTCCTCTCCTCTCTCCTCTCTTCTCCTCTCCGGTCTCTTCTCCCCTCCTCTCCCCTCCCCTCCTCTCCCCTCCCCTCCTCTCATCTCTCCTCTCCTCTCCTCTCCTCTCCTCTCCTCTCCTCTCCTCTCCTCTCCTCTCCTCTCCTCTCCTCTCCTCTCCTCTCCTCTCCTCTCCCCTCCTCTCCTCTCATCTCTCCTCTCATCTCCCATTTGCTCTTCTCTCCTCTCCTCTTATCTCCTCTCATCTCTCCTCTTCTCTCTTCTTCCCTTCTCTCCTCTCCTCTCCTCTTATCTCCTCATCTTCTCTCTTTTGCTCTCTTCTCCCATTCTCTCCTCTCCTCTCCTCTCCTGTCCTCATCTCCTCTCCTCTCCTCTCCTCTCCTCTCCTCTCCTCTCCTCTCCTCTCCTCTCCCCTCTCCTCTCCTCTCCTCTCCTCTCCTCTCCTCTCCTCTCCTCTCCTCTCCTCTCCTCTCCTCTCCTCTCCTCTCATCTCCTCTCCTCTCCTCTCCACTCATCTCCTCTCATCTCCTCTCACCTCTCCTCTCCTCTCCCTTCCCATCCTCTCTCCTCTTCTCTCCTCTCCTCTCTCCTCCCCCTTCTCTCATCTTCTCTCCTCTCATCTCATCTCATCGCATCTCATCTCTCCTCTCCTCTCCTCTCCTCTCCTCTCCTCTCCTCTCCTCTCCTCTCCCTTTGTCCCCTCTCCTATAATCTCTCCTCTTCTCTCTCTTTCTGTCCTCTGGGGGGACCCTGATGTAAACAAGACGAAAGTCTTTCTCTGGTCTGCATCCCCTTAACAATTGTATGTATTGAGCTGTACTGTACTGTACCCATTCTGCAATCTGTTAATAAAACTTTCAATCAATCAATCAAACACACACACACACACACACACACACACAGGCGATGACGCAAAACAGCGGGTGAGATATTAGTGGAGGAATTGTATTTTGTCTGAGAGGAGAGGAGCAGAATGGAGAAGAGATGAGATGAGGACAGAGGGGGCAAGAGCAACAGGAAATCATGTTCCAGTAATGTACACACTATAACAATGATTTCCTCCTCTCCTCTCCTCTCATCTCTCCTCTCCTCTCCTCTCTCCTCTCCTCTCTTCTCCTCTCCGGTCTCTTCTCCCCTCCTCTCCCCTCCCCTCCTCTCCTCTCCTCTCATCTCTCCTCTCCTCTCCTCTCCTCTCCTCTCCTCTCCTCTCCTCTCCTCTCCTCTCCTCTCCTCTCCTCTCCTCTCCTCTCCTCTCCTCTCCTCCTCTCTTCTCCCCTCATCTCTCCTCTCCTCTCCTCTCCTCTCCTCTCCTCTCCTCTCCTCTCCTCTCCTCTCCTCTCCTCTCCTCTCCTCTCTTCTCCCCTCCTCTCCTCTCATCTCTCCTCTCATCTCCCCTTTGCTCTTCTCTCCTCTCCTCTTATCTCCTCTCATCTCTCCTCTGCTCTCTTCTTCCCTTCTCTCCTCTCCTCTCCTCTTATCTCCTCATCTTCTCTCTTTTGCTCTCTTCTCCCATTCTCTCCTATCCTCTCCTCTCCTGTCCTCATCTCCTCTCCTCTCCTCTCCTCTCTTCTCCTCTCCTCTCCTCTCCTCTCCTCTCCTCTCCTCTCCTCTCCTCTCCTCTCCTCTCCTCTCCTCTCCTCTCCTCTCCTCTCCTTTCCTCTCCTCTCCTCTCCTCTCCTCTCCTCTCCTCTCCTCTCCTCTCCTCTCCACTCATCTCCTCTCATCTCCTCTCCTCACCTCTCCTCTCCTCTCCCTTCCCATCCTCTCTCCTCTCTCCTCTCCTCTCTCCTCCCCCTTCTCTCATCTTCTCTCCTCTCATCTCACCTCTCCTCTCCTCTCCTCTCCTCTCCTCTCCTCTCCTCTCCTCTCCTCTCCTCTCCTCTCCTCTCCTCTCCCTTTGTCCCCTCTCCTATCATCTCTCCTCTTCTCTCTCCTTCTCTCCTCTCCTCTCCTCTCCTCTCCTCTCCTCTCCTCTCCTCTCCTCTCCTCTCCTCTCCTCTCCCCTCCTTTCCTTTCCTCTCCTCTCCTTTCCTCTCATCTCCTCTCCTCTCCTCTCCTCTCCTCCTCTCCTCTCCTCTCCTCTCCTCTCCTCTCCTCTCCTCTCCTCTCCTCTCCTCTCCTCTCCTCTCCTCTCCTCTCATCGCATCTCATCTCATCTCATCTCATCTCTCCTCTCCTCTCCTCTCCCTTTGTCCCCTCTCCTATCATCTCTCCTCTTCTCTCTCTTTCTGTCCTCTGGGGGGACCCTGATGTAAACAAGACGAAAGTATTTCTCTGGTCTGCATCCCCTTAACAATTGTATGTATTGAGCTGTACTGTACTGTACCCATTCTGCAATCTGTTAATAAAACTTTCAATCAATCAATCAAACACACACACACACACACACACACAGGCGATGACGAAAAACAGCGGGTGAGATATTAGTGGAGGAATTGTATTTTGTCTGAGAGGAGAGGAGCAGAATGGAGAAGAGATGAGATGAGGACAGAGGGGGCAAGAGCAACAGGAAATCATGTTCCAGTAATGTACACACTATAACAATGATTTCCTCCTCTCCTCTCCTCCTCTCATCTCTCCTCTCCTCTCCTCTCTCCTCTCCTCTCTTCTCCTCTCCGGTCTCTTCTCCCCTCCTCTCCTCTCCTCTCCTCTCCTCTCCTCCTCTCCTCTCCTCCTCCTCTCCTCTCCTCTCCTCTCCTCTCCTCTCCTCTCCTCTCCTCTCCTCTCCTCTCCTCTCCTCTCCTCTCCTCTTCTCCTCTCCTCTCTTCTCCCCTCCCCTCCTCTCTCCTCTCCTCTCCTCTCCTCTCCTCTCCTCTCTTCTCCCCTCCTCTCCTCTCATCTCTCCTCTCATCTCCCCTTTGCTCTTCTCTCCTCTCCTCTTATCTCCTCTCATCTCTCCTCTGCTCTCTTCTTCCCTTCTCTCCTCTCCTCTCCTCTTATCTCCTCATCTTCTCTCTTTTGCTCTCTTCTCCCATTCTCTCCTCTCCTCTCCTCTCCTGTCCTCATCTCCTCTCCTCTCCTCTCCCCTCCTCTCCTCTCCTCTCCTCTCCTCTCCTCTCCTCTCCTCTCCTCTCCTCTCCTCTCCTCTCCTCTCCTCTCCTCTCCTCTCCTCTCCTCTCCTCTCCTCTCCTCTCCTCTCCACTCATCTCCTCTCATCTCCTCACCTCTCCTCACCTCTCCTCTCCTCTCCCTTCCCATCCTCTCTCTTCTCTCCTCTCCTCTCTCCTCCCCCTTCTCTCATCTTCTCTCCTCTCATCTCACTCTCTCCTCTCCTCTCCTCTCCTCTCCTCTCCTCTCCTCTCCTCTCCTCTCCCTCCTCTCCTCTCCCTTTGTCCCCTCTCCTATCATCTCTCCTCTTCTCTCTCCTTCTCTCCTCTCCTCTCCTCTCCTCTCCTCTCCTCTCCTCTCCTCTCCTTTCCTTTCCAACTGTTGGTGCATTTAATGTATATGACCGTCAGTCACTCATAGACATTGGATTACGGGAAATTTACCAACTGGATTACTCACTGGACCAGCTTTCCGAACCGCAACAATGGCCTGAAGAAATTCTCCGGAGATTAGGACCAGATCCTTTGTTCCTTGATCCCAGGAAAAGAGGACCCAGACGACGAGGAAAGAGGGCTGGGATCCGTAACAGGCTGAGATCCAGACGCCACCGTACACCACTGCCCAGTATATTGCTAGCCAATGTACAATCAATTGACAATAAACTGGATGACATCCGAGCAAGGATTCAATATCAAAGAGACGTTAGGGACTGCAACGTCCTCTGCTTCACCGAAACATGGCTCACACCGGAGGTTCCAGACCACGCAATTCAACCGGCAGATCACTTCTTTATCCATCGCAAGGATCGGACATCAGCAGAGTCCGGTAAACAACGTGGAGGAGGTATTGCCTTCATGTTTAACAAAAATTGGAGCGATCCAACTAACGTGAAGGAAGTATCCAACCACTGCTCCCCAGAACTGGAATATATAACCATCAAGTGTCGTCCTTTCTTCCTCCCGAGGGAGTTAACGGCGATCGTCCTGATCGGAGTGTATATTCCACCGCAAGCCAGCAACAAGGTTGCGCTCTCCAGACTCCACGACGAGGTAAATAGAATACAAGTGGCGAATGTTAACGCCGCCATT
>NC_140165.1:115316184-115348684 GCF_963971535.1 Notolepis coatsorum
GAAACATCTTTAAAACTCACATTTCACCTCAAAATGCAGTAGATTAAAATTGTACTCAATGTATAATAACAACATTTAATGGCGGCTAGGTGGTGTAGTGGGCAAGGCACTCGCCACCAACGCAGGAGACGCTGGGTTCGAGCCCAGCTCTCTGCGTTGCTACCAGCTTGGCTGGTCGTTCATACTAACACAATTGGCAGTGTTAGGGGTGGGAAAGCTGGTGGGTGGGTCCTGGTCGTTGTAAACAGCGACTCCTACAGTTCGGTCGAGGCGCCTGCTCAGCGAGGAAAGGATCTAAGGGGGGTAGTGTGATCCTTCCACACGTTACACCCTCTCAGTGAGAGTCCGCGCTGCCAGGTGAAAAGAAGCGGTTGATTGGCTAGAAGCATGTGGTAGCCTCCACTCTCCCAGACCGACTGTAAGTGCGCAGCGACCAGGAAGGGGATTGGGAATTGGCATAACGACTAACATTGGGATGGGAGAAAAACGGAGGAAAAAGGAGGGGGGAAAGATAAAAAAAAATAAAAATAATAATAATAATAATAATAATAATAATAATAATAATAATAATAATAATAATAATAATAATAATAATAATAATAATAATAATAATAATAATAATAATAATAATAATAATAATAATAATAATAATAATAATAATAATAATAATAATAATAATAATAATAATAATAATAATAATAAATAATAATAATAATAATAATAATAATAATAATAATAATAATAATAATAATAATAATAATAATAATAATAATAATAATAATAATAATAATAATAACATCATTTAATAATTTAACATCATTAGCATCATGCTAATGCGACGTTCACATCGTGGGGAAATTACACAAGTTCAACATCTAACTGGTAATTACCACAAGGATTTGGGTGTCTTTCTGATAGATGGACTAATGTCTGTATCAAATCAGATAAACTGTTGTCTCTTTAAGTCGAAAGGGCTTGTAAGTAATGCATAATCGCTGTTCGGTATCTGTTGATAACACACGCTCAGCTCAGAGGGACATAGCAGACAGAAATCAGCTGATTACAATCAGCTGTTGAAGTGCAGTGAACGCGGGCTAGAGGCAGGTAGTAATCAAGAGAGAGAGAGGGGGGGGGGGGGGGGGGGCATATGTTAGAAACACCATCCAATTATCTGCCATCTGTGGGGGGTGAAGATGTAGGCCCTGTCTGAAGAGAGAGAGAGAGAGAGAGAGAGAAACATACAGAGAGATACAAAGCCTTTTTCCAAAACAATTTTGAATAAATTTGCCATTGAGTGGACTTAGGTTTGAGGGCATCAAGAAGTCCTACAATGGGTTTTCAATAAATAAAACCATTTTTGGTGAATTAACATGTAGCCTACATCATAATGCCAGATGTTAATGTGCATCTTATTAATAACTTGCTACCTCATTTACCATCCAGCAGAAACTCATCTAACAGCCTCTAGTGAAGAAGAGAAAGACTATTAAGCCAGTAGTATGTCAGCCCTGTGCAAGGATAACAACCTACAGCTGAACAAGCTAAAGACCCAGGAGATGATCGTGGACTACAGGAGGAAGAAGACCGACATACAGCCCCTGTATATCGACGGGGGATGTGTGGAGAGAGTCTCGGTCATCAAGTTCCTGGGTGTCCACCTGGAGGATGACCTGACCTGGAGAATCAACACCACGGCGATAGTGAAAAAGGCACAGCAGAGACTCTACTTCCTGAGAGTACTGAGAAACTACCACCTCAGACGAGACCTGCTTGTGTCTTTTTACCGCTGCTCCGTGGAAAGCATCCTCACCTACTGCATCAACGTGTGGTTCCTCAGCTGCACAGCCGCAGAGAGGAGGGCGCTCCAGAGGGTCGTCAACTCGGCCCAGAAGATCATCGGCTGCCCCCTCCCCTCACTGGAGGGACTATACAACTCCCGCTGTCTTAAGAAGGCAGTAAAAATACTGAAGCACCCACACCACCCGGGCAACAAGCACCTCGTGCGGCTGCGCTCGGGCAGGCGTTTCAGCGTCATGCCCACCCGGACTAACAGACTGAAGTTTAGTTTTTATCCCAGGGCCATATGTGCACTAAACTCAGCTACATTTTAAAACAAGTCTCCCTTGCACCCCCCCCCCCCCCCCCCCACGCACACACAACATTAGGGATAGTGCAATTATCTTTTTACCCCTGTTTATATTAATGTTATTTATGCCACACCCCTGTTTTTATATTTAATACTGTGTTTAGGACTGTTTTTATATTTTTACTAGCACATAGGGTTGCATTTAAAAATTTCGTTGTAACAACTGTAACAATGACAATAAAGATCTATTCTATTCTATTCTATTCTATTCTATTCTATTCTATTCTACAGTCTGGTACTGTGTATCACCAACAGAACCACGGACCAGTAGGCCCTACTTGGAACACGCCAACATTTTGGGAAATTAGCTTACCGTCTTCTCCAGAGAGAGACAAGAAGATAGATACCAGTTTCAGATGTGCGTTCAGTAGAAAGCTATCTGGCTGCATGTTAGCCTAGCTTAGCACAATGAATGGAAGAGGACATGACCGGTTAGCCTTCGGCAGAGGTGTTAGTTGGACAATGCCTAGGCTAACCAGTCATGTCCGCTTCCATTCATTGTGCTAAGCTAGGCTAACATGCAGCCAGATAGCTTTCTACTGTTGGCGTGTTCCTTTAAGATGTTATTCTGACAATTCAATAAAGGTGGTTTTAGGAGAATATATTTTTGTTGTTGAATATTATTTGCCACTGCTCAGTTAGGATGGAAAATCACACTTTGTAGGCCTATGATGCTCACTCTACACCAGACAGCGACCTGTAGGCGTGTATCTTCAACCAGGGAAGAATATTAACCTACAACCCTTCAACGTCATTATTAACAAAAGTAGGCATACTGTATGAAGGCTACAATATTAGTTTAACAGTTCAATTATCTGTCTTCAAAGTGCATGGAAAGACATGCAGACAGACAGACAGACAGACAGACAGACAGACAGACAGACAGACAGACAGACACAGACAGACAGACAGACAGACAGACAGACAGACAGACAGACAGACAGACAGACAGACAGACAGACAGACAGACAGACAGACAGACAGACAGACAGACAGACCTGGAAATGAGGGCTGGAGATGCAAGCTGCGATCTGTCTGAACAGAGGCTCCTGAACTCGGATGAACTGAGACGGCTCGATCACATCCAGAATCTCCTCAATCTCACCAGGAACATCACCTGGAGACACACACGCGCGCACGCACACACACGCACACACACACACACACACACACACGCACGCACACACACACACACACACACACACACACACACCACACACACACACACACACAGGAAGGATATAATGGTTACCAGGAAGGAAGCACCCCCAAAGTGAAGGAAAATAACAAACCAAGTGATTGACAGAAATGTATCTTCAGAAATAATTAACCCAATAATGAATTGGAACTAGAAAATGACATGGGTACCGTTACAAATAACAAGATTACAAGTCACAGCACTGAAAGGAGGATATATTTCTTGAAAGGCGTGTTGATCTGACTAACAGGATTGGCTTGTGAACATCCTGGACCCGGCCTCTAACGTGTCCCTCTGTTGACTGAACATACTGGCTCTCATACTGTATGTCTCAGAGTGCTGTTTGTTTTGTTCCATTGAGAATCACAGCTGAGGTAAGTGTTACTTTTGTAACGCCTCTTCCCTCTGGAAGATTCTGTTGTGCGTTTAAAGGTCACATATTATGAATGAACTCCTTTTCTCAGTGCTTGTGCAGTACATACATGTGGGTCTCTGATAGGCCTACTGACACACAGACTGTGACGTAAGACGACCAAGTCACATGTTTCCAGGCTGCCGAGGTCAGAGGTGACTCAACAAGCCCCCTACCTCTCCCTCGTACGTCAAGTGGGGGCTAATAGACAATTGCATCCTCCTTGACTCGTCGACAACAACAACAACAACAACAACAGCAATAACAGTGTAAATGTAATATTTCTGGTAGCTTTCTAGCTCCAACCAGTGTTCCAGAGACACAGTTTTCAATTTCAGTTATTCAATTATGAAAATACTGTATATCATATGATTTCTTTTTTTATTTAGTTGATAATGCAGGATGACTAGCGCTACACCCAGCCTTCATTAACTCTTTCTCTGCCACGCAATAGCCTCATCCTTAGCAGCTCACGCCAGCACTGTAAACGGTGGGAGTCGCTCACCTTGTTTGCAGGGCTATAACTATTTAAATATTATAGCTATATATCGCTGCTGGCGGGACAAAACCTCCTAACTCCATATATTTTTTTTTATCAACTCAGTAGATCATCCTCCATGTGTGTGTGGTTTTACAAAGTCTACACAATGGGAAACCAATCATCTGTCTAAACCTCGTAACTCTATTCGCCCTCAAATCTGTGTTCGTTTTTTTCATCTGCTGAAAAGTTGGGTTTTTTGAGTTATGAGGTTTTGTCCCGCCAGCAGCGATATGCAATACTATGCCCATTTGACATTGATTATCTATCGTTCAAGATGTGAAAAAGGAATATTTTTTCCATCCATACATTGTCGTTTTATACCGTGGTGAATATAAGTATAGTTTTAGAGTGGTCTACGATAATTCCTGGAACGCTAGTAATAGGCGACGCATATTATACTTAATCCATTGGCATTTTGTCCCTATACACGCTACAATAAAAAATTCAAATGCATATGATCGGTATATTATGTTCCATCATGCATGCATGAAAGGGGGGGGGGGTCGTTTATGATTAATTGATTGTCAATAACGGCATTCATTAGTACAACAGCATACGTTGATCAGAGCGATGGCTATGAGAACAATGGACAACCAAGCTGAAATTAACGTTAGATTGCTCTACCTGTGGCTGATGAGACTGCAAAAAGAATATTCCAATTATTTGATTGCCATCTGCTAGATCGTATGTCCATTTGGCCCACGCCATAACCCCCAAAAGCATAATGATTCTGGCGTCCCGAAGGCGATTCAATGCGATCGAGTGTATATCTTGATCCACGTTACAAGATAACTCCGCCCGGAAGACATTCAATGACGCACAGAGTCATACTTCCTTCAGAAAGTAAGTGCAACATCGGCCGCATACCACAGGTGGCGGTATCGGACCGTTGCGATCTCAGACACAGTGCCACACATTTCCACAGCACAGCAGGATGAATTATGAATGGAAATAGCGAATAAAAGAAATAACAATCATAATAACGTATATATACATGGTTGGCGTTCAACGATTGGCGGGCTAACACGTATTAAATCGTTGTTGGCGTCCATTGAGTTAAGGTGCTGGAATCAATGAATGAAAAATGTATGATTTCCGCAACTTAAATCTGTGTGAATTACACACTGTAATTCACACAGCCAACTATCAACCAACTAACTAACCAACCAACCAACCAATCAATCAATCAACCAACCAACCAACCAACCAACCAACCAACCAACCAACCTACCTACCTACCTAACAATCAATCAATCAACCAAGCAACCAATCAATCAATCAATCAATCAATCTAAGGAGACACATCACAACAATCTTACTCTTTCTGAGTACAGGTTTTGGGCCAGTACTTGAGCAGCCCTCGTATGATCTGGAGAAGAAAAAAACATTAAAACAGATAAATATTATTAACATTAATAAAATAAATACTTATTTGACTGTATATTTGAATGAATGAATGAATGAATGAATGAATGAATGAATGAATGAATGAATGAATGAACGAACGAATGAACGAATGAACGAACGAATGACTGACAGCATTTATATGGTGCTTTGTACGACTATGACACAAAGCGCTGTGTGGAGGGTAACTTCCTCTACTAACACCGTGTGCAGCACCCAGCCCTGGGCGCTGTGTGGAGGGTAACTTCCTCTACTAACAACGTGTGCAGCACCCAGCCCTGGGCGCTGTGTGGAGGGTAACTTCCTCTACTAACAACGTGTGCAGCACCCAGCCCTGTGTGGAGGGTAACTTCCTCTACTAACACCGTGTGCAGCACCCAGCCCTGTGTGGAGGGTAACTTCCTCTACTAACAACGTGTGCAGCACCCAGCCCTGTGTGGAGGGTAACTTCCTCTACTAACAACGTGTGCAGCACCCAGCCCTGTGTGGAGGGTAACTTCCTCTACTAACACCGTGTGCAGCACCCAGCCCTGTGTGGAGGGTAACTTCCTCTACTAACACCGTGTGCAGCACCCAGCGCTGTGTGGAGGGTAACTTCCTCTACTAACACCGTGTGCAGCACCCAGCGCTGTGTGGAGGGTAACTTCCTCTACTAACAACGTGTGCAGCACCCAGCCCTGGGCGCTGTGTGGAGGGTAACTTCCTCTACTAACAACGTGTGCAGCACCCAGCCCTGTGTGGAGGGTAACTTCCTCTACTAACAACGTGTGCAGCACCCAGCCCTGGGCGCTGTGTGGAGGGTAACTTCCTCTACTAACACCGTGTGCAGCACCCAGCCCTGGGCGCTGTGTGGAGGGTAACTTCCTCTACTAACACCGTGTGCAGCACCCAGCCCTGGGCGCTGTGTGGAGGGTAACTTCCTCTACTAACACCGTGTGCAGCACCCAGCCCTGGGCGCTGTGTGGAGGGTAACTTCCTCTACTAACACCGTGTGCAGCACCCAGCCCTGGGCGCTGTGTGGAGGGTAACTTCCTCTACTAACAACGTGTGCAGCACCCAGCCCTGGGCGCTGTGTGGAGGGTAACTTCCTCTACTAACACCATGTGCAGCACCCAGCCCTGGGCGCTGTGTGGAGGGTAACTTCCTCTACTAACACCGTGTGCAGCACCCAGCCCTGGGCGCTGTGTGGAGGGTAACTTCCTCTACTAACAACGTGTGCAGCACCCAGCCCTGGGCGCAGCACGGTCCACAGCTGCCATACGTGTGTGTTGCATCATAATGATGTGTTTAACATCAGGGTCCTCCTCGTTCATAAAGCCTGGAGAAGGATAACGAAACGTCTGGGATGGGTGGTGCCCATCTGATAACCTATGACATACCCAATGACACACCCTTGTCTCCCCCCAAGCCTGGTTTCAATATAACAACTCACTCAAGCTTGTTTATCAGTGATCCCAACGTAAACAAACCAGTAGCCCCGCCACCAAGGCTAGGAGACAGACATGTAGACGTGTTTTCATTATCTAGTTTGATTGACATCGTGATACATTGTCTCTCACAAGACAACGGAGAAATATGATAATTTTTTCTTTTTTTGTATTCACTGTATGTCGTGGCTGTTTGTGTTTATAAACACTTGAGGAAAACAGGGCCCCGTTCCATGTACGTGGTTCAACTAAGTCGATCAACATGTCCATTATCCAGCTTCAGTTAACCCGATGTTCAAAGCCGGGATTTTCCTGTTTCACAAAGGAGGATTCAGTCTCGTTAACTCAAGCCAGACTTGAGAGTCAGGCTCAAGTCAGGCTAGATGCGCGCTCCCGTTTTAGGTGGAAAGCCAGCACGTATCGATGGCAGAGACCCTGATTCTCAACGGCATTGATTGATTAATTGATTTAAGACTTTATTGACAGATTGCAATAGGCTCAATCGCCTCGCCGACAAGTTAAATGCGTTATCTATAGGCTAATTCTAAGTCCCTCATTACCTCAATCAATCAGATTATATTTCTTTAAACTTGCCTGCTGGATTGAATAATCAAATGAGATCTTGCTAGCGAAAATTATTAGTTAACTGTTATACAGAATTACGATACGGCTCTCTTACCCATTGATTGATGTATAGTCAATCTTTTACTTATCTTCTCTGTGGTGTAACGGGTTCTTCTTTTGACTTTCACACGGACGACCGGGGTTCAAGGCCCTAGTCTTTTCCTTCTTTTTGCAATATAGGAATAATTCAATTTGGTGCACGTTGAGAGCTATATAAAGAATGACATCCTCAATGCATGTAGATTTATAATATTTTAACTTAAAACCAGGCTACTTTGGCGTATAATCATTAATATTATATTCAAAAAAATCATATTGGAAACACGGGGATTTGAACCCCGGTCGCTGAATTGGCAGGCATGAGCACTACCGCTGGGCCACTGGGCCAGATGGGATAAATTCATTGTTTATACATTAATGAACGAGAGACCCGTGTTTAGAATATCCGTTGTTTTGAATGAAGTTTATCTCTTTATCCTCATTCATTAATGTGACGTCAACGGCTCATTCAATTTCTCAAATCCGTCAAACAGCGCATCTCATCAGACATCTTAATCCCAGTTACAATTAAAATAACCACATCATGTGTACATCGCACGAGCGAGCGCCACCGTCGCCACGGTATATATAACGTGCATTATTTAGGACAAAGTGAATTTAATATCAGCATTTTGGGTCTATTTTACATTTCAAAAGCCCCCTCTGGAAGAATGGAGCACAAAAACGTAATTCAGAATGGTATAATGCAGATCGTAGACTGTGGGAATAGTTTCAGGAAACGGGCTGTCACTTCTTTGCGGGGGCGTGGCGATAGTTCAGGCTAACTTGAACTTGAACTCTGCTTTCGACCAGGCTCAAACTTTTGGATATGTTGTCATGGTGATTTGGAAAATCCAGGTACATGAAATCGGAAAGTCAGGCTAACCGAGTTAGCCGGATAACTTTATCCGGCTAACTCGGTTATCCCGGTACATGGAACGGGGCCCAGAGCTATATTCCAATTTTACAATTTAATTGAATCTACAGATTAAAGTCTTCAAGAGCGTACATGAAAATACACTGTATGTGTATATGGTCAAGGAAAAAAATCCAGGATCAAGGCTTTAAAAAGCACAAGCAAGAGTTGCGTCAGATCCTGTTTCTTGGCAAGTGCTCTCGGACGGGTCGCCAAGCAGGTCAGATTACCGTGTAACATAATTTCCCTTTTCCGCTGCACTTGGGCCGTCGCCCCAACTAACTTTTCATCATTTCATACGAGCGGCGGTTTCGACGGAAAGGTTTCCCCTGTCATCATGGTCTATATTAGGAAGGAGAGGACTTGTCTCACAGGTCCGTCCCACCCTGCCAACACAAGCTTTCTGAGGGGGAAACCTTGCCGTGTCAACTACAGCGTGACTTAAAGGACCACTCCTGAGACTTTTCAAACCCCTATCTCTGTGTATTCGTCACGGTATGACATGCTTGTGTTCACTTTTAGATGTACTCTATTCATCCTCAGAGTTTTCACAACAGCAGCAATGCAAGATTAAATAATTAAATACACACATACAAAGAATTTACACTTCAATAAGAATTTGCTTGGCTTCAAAAATGTATTTACGCTTAAAGATCCACTCCACACGGTTTATACCTCTTGGAGGCACTTTGACTATAGATTGTTATTTGTGCAGAAGGTGTCACCAGAGCACCTTCTTTATGTTCTTCCCTGGAGAGGGAGAGCTTTCTTTGTGTACATCCCTGGAATCTGAGTTAAATGTGTGATGTCACAAATAGGTTGAACTTTTCATGGTTCAATATGTGGTAACTTGACACCTTTATCTTCAGCTACACAGAAAGCCGAGTAGGTATTGACATCAAATAATATAATCTGTTGACTAATTATTAATTTGCATATTCATAGATCCTTGCGTTCTCAATACGGGTAAAGGTGTAGAGATGCTGCTAAGCCAGTTTCAGTAGTTTATTGAACGACTCGGTGGAAAAGAAAAAACGCTTTTACAAGTTTAAAATGCATCTGGAGGGGATCTTTAAAGCTACGCTCCATTGTTCTTCAGTCAGCAGGGACTCTAACCGCCACCCTAACTCCATCCTGAAGACACGCTCACGGGCCAGGCAGCAGCAGCAGGGACTCTAACCCAGCGTTTCCGTTAGCCGGTAATTACCGGTTTTTGACCGGCAAAATCTGTTGAAGTCCGACATATTTAATCTCTCCGGTCATAATGTCCTGTGAAAATAATTCCCTCTAAACACAATTAGATTATTTGAATTGTATTAAAATAGGCTAAAATTAAATAGCCTATGCGATGAACGAAACAAACAATCATTAAGCAGCCGGTCTAATAATGACATTGTCTTGTCAGCGCGAGCTGGCTGCTGATATATTTGCGAGAAGCATCCATCTGCCGGCCGGCAGGGTGCAGTACTCCAATTCAGCCATTGGCAATTCAGCTGTTGGGTGGGGGCGCTGCTGAGCGGTTTCCAGACCGGACCTAAAAACACTGCTGCTCCATGCTTCACGTAAATATATCAGCAGCCAGCTCGCGCTGACAACAGAATGTCATTATTAGACCGGCTGCTTGGTGAAGCAACGATGAAACAAATGATTTAATTTTAGCCTATTTTAATACAATTCAAATAATCAAATTGTGTTTAGAGGGAATTATTTTCACCGGACATTATGACCAGCACCAAGTCGTTGGGAGGTGGAGATATAAATCACGCAAACCCACGATAATGTTCAGTTCTTCGCTTGATATAATTAATATAAATGTCCAATATAACGGAATTCGTTAGCTCATAAAAAGTGTGATTATAACAGACTGCTGTTTATTAAGGTCGGGCAGACTGCCCACCGACACCTCAAGTCGGCAGCAGCACGAAGTCTCGAGGGACTTATTTTATTTGGAATATATTAATGACTGTATATACGCAAAAGTAGCCTAGTTTTAAGTTAAAATATTATAAATGCCTTGATGATGTCATTCTTTATATAGGCATATCAATTGTTTTTAAGCTCAATAAACTCTGACCGGAATTTATCCCATTTGTCCGGTAGTTTGAAATCTACCGGACACTCAGACCTGCAAAAAAAAATTCTAACGGAAACCCTGCTCTAACCGCCACCCTAACTCTCCATCCTGAAGACACGCTCACGGGCCAGGCAGCAGCAGCAGGGACTCTAACCGCCACCCTAACTCCATCCTGAAGACACGCTCACGGGCCAGGCAGCAGCAGCAGGGACTCTAACCCGCCACCCTAACTCCATCCTGAAGACACGCTCACGGGCCAGGCAGCAGCAGCAGGGACTGCAGAGCTAGTTTTCCGCGGCGATGTGGAACTACTACTACTACTACTACTACTACTACTACTACTACTCCTACTACTACTACTACTACTACTGCTACTCCTACTACCACTACCACTACTACTACTACTACTACTACTACTGCTACTCCTACTACTACTACTACTACTACTACTCCTACTCCTACTGCTACTGCTACTGCTACTACTACTACTGCTACTACTACTACTGCTACTGCTACTGCTACTGCTACTGCTACTGCTACTACTACTGCTACTACTACTGCTACTCCTACTACTACTCTACTACTACTACTACTACTACTACTACTACTCCTACTCCTACTGCTACTGCTACTACTGCTACTACTGCTACTGCTACTGCTACTGCTACTGCTACTGCTACTACTACTACTACTGCTACTACTGCTACTGCTACTGCTACTGCTACTGCTACTGCTACTGCTACTACTACTACTACTACTACTCCTACTCCTACTGCTACTGCTACTGCTACTACTACTACTACTACTGCTACTGCTACTGCTACTGCTACTGCTACTGCTACTGCTACTAATTATCGCTGGAAGCGATAAGATTGATGGGGCCCCCCCCTACCCCCCACCCCACCACCCCACCCCCCCCCCACCCCATCCGCACCTGCTGTTGTGACTCATCTGGCGCCACAGCCATACGTAGGCTGCCTCTGATGCTCGATCGGTGGGGGCCCACCCCCCCCTTGACTGCTCCACAACCAAATTCCTTAACCGCCCTCCCCCCCCCACCCACTCCGCCCCTCCCTCCAGTTCAACCAGGCGCCACAGCCATACGTAGGCGGCCGGCTATCACATACAGTGTCTCAGGCCTCCTGTAATGCTGACATGTTCAACAAATGTACATGTCTGTTGAATTTATGCTGTGCCATTGTTACTGTAAAAATGTAATGATTGTGTTGTTGTTAATATCATTTATGAGACGTTAAGCTGTATGTGTGTGTCATGAATTTCCCCAAGGGGATTAATAAAGGAATATCTTATCTTATCTTATCTTACTACTACTACTACTGCTACTACTACTACTACTACTACTACTACTACTACTCCTACTCCTACTGCTACTGCTACTGCTACTACTACTGCTACTGCTACTGCTACTGCTACTGCTACTGCTACTACTACTACTACTGCTACTACTACTGCTACTACTACTACTACTACTACTACTACTACCACTACCACTACGCACTACCACTACCACTACCACTACCACTACCACTACCACTACCACTACCACTACCTCTACTACTACTACTACTACTACTACTACGCTGTAGTGGTTTTCTCTGGTGCTGCTGCTGCTGCCCAGCCGATGACTTGGTTATCAGCCGTGAATTTGGGGGCGTGAACAAAGTACAAACATGTATAAAAGCATGTTACTATGTATAGTATGACAAATACTATAAAGATATTGGTATATATTACAAAATCTTGAGGCCTGCTTGCTTGCCGTTAAAAAGTGGACGTCGCAAAACGTTCTACTCCTTAATGCAGATAAAACTGAGATGTTAATTGTTGGCCCCTAAAACCACAGAGGCCTGTTTCAGGACATCTCCCTCAACGTTGATACTTGTCATGTATCCCAGAGCTCCACCATAAAAAACCTCTGAGTAATTTTTTATTCCTCCCTCTCATTTAATGCACATATAAAACATTTCACCAAAATTGCCTTCTTCCATCTTCGTAATATCGCAAAAATGCACCCCATTTTAACTCTGGCTGATGCTGAAACCCTAATTCATGTGGGTCATGTCTAGACTACTGTAATGCACTTTTTTCAGGCCTACCTAATTCAAGCATCAAAAATCCTCAACTCGTGCAAAAATTCGGCTGCACGGATACTAACAAGAACTAGAAAATTTGATCACATCACACCAGTTTTGTCCGCCTTACACTGGCTTCCTATTCAAGCCCGATCTGACTTTAAAGTGCTACTCCTCACCTACAAAATTTTAAATGGGCTCGCACCGATCTAGCCCCTCACTCCTCCTCCCGACATCTCCGCTCTGGCCAGGCAAACCTCCTCCAGCGCACAACGACAAATCTCTGCACTAAGCGGCACGGTGGTGTAGTGGTTAACACTGTCGTGGTTAACACAGGTTTCCATGATGCCAGGTACTCAGGTGGGGGGGTATCTCCCAGGCCTTTCTGTGTGGAGTTTGCATGTTCTCCCCGTGCTCGCAAGGGTTTCCCCCCCGATAAGATAAACCCAATGGAAAAACATGCACAACAGATCGCTAACGCTGTGGCGTCCTTGACGAAGACGGACAGGAGCACTTGGATTGGTCCCCGGGGCGCGGCTCACGTTGACGCCCTATCTGCTCCCGGCTGCCCATGGGGGGAAGGACAACGGGATGGGAAAAGTGCAGAGAGACATTTCATCGGCGACTCAGTGCATGTGTGTGTGTGTTCCTGTGGGTCGCCCATCTCGCGTGTGTGTGTTAAACTGCATGACAAATAAAGACTTCTAGTCTAACAATTATTATGGGAGATCAGGCTTTTTGCTCTTCCGCTCCCAGTCTGTGGAATGCTCTCCCTGACTACCTGAGAGCACCACAGACTGTGGATGCTTTTAAGAAAGGCCTCAAAACTCACCTTTTTAGTAGAGTCTTCTGTTGACTTTATGTTTCTCTATGTTATTCTATGTTTTAGTCTTGCCTATTTTTATATTCTTTCTTTCCTTTATTCTCGCTAGTTTTTAAGTTCTTTTAACTGTAGCGCTTTGAGATTTGCCCCGCAACTGTAAAGCGCATTACAAATAGAATCTATTATTATTATTATTATTATTATTACTATCCATCCGATCTCATCTCTCGATACTCGCCTGCTCGTGCTCTGCACTCACAAAATGCGGGGCTTCTATCGATCCCTAGTGTTAAAAAGAAATCTTTGTCTTTGTCTACCGCGCTCCCTACCTGTGGAACAAATTACCTGCCGTCGTCGTGATCTCACCTGGTCAGGGACTGACCCTTAGATTAATCTGTCTAGTTTAGTTAGGATGTCTATAGACATAGTTAGGATGTCTATAGGAGCAAATTTTGCTCCCATGTCTGCAGAAAAACCTTTTTAACCTCTGTCTCTGTCTCAACCGGTCCCATGGAACAGCCTCACACCGCCTTCTGTCTGGCCTGCAGTGCTGAACCTTCTGAGTGGTTTCTCCTGCCCTTCTCCTGCATACGGCCCTGAGCTATTGTCTTGTATCTCATCTTGTAACCATATACGCCTGCAGTAGTTCTATCTATTACTCAATTTCACAATTTTCTTATATACTATGATTCTACTGTCACCATGCATGCTTATGCTCACTGCATGTATTTATTGCTCCATCTCCGCCCACTACAAACACGGGAACTCTCTAACCACCCCCCCAACCCCCCCCCCCCCCCCCCCCCAAACCCCCCCCCATCTCTCTGAGTGGTTGTCTCATAGTGCTGACCAAGGTGGTGGATGTCTCGGGGTCTTGGCTAAGATTGCAGTGACTGTTCTACGTGCATCACGAGGCCATGGATCAGCTTATTACCGTCTTCTGTCCGTGGTCTGTCAACGTGGTTTAGAGTGGAGTTCATTGCTGGGTTAAGTACTTCTATTCTATTCACATAATATGCTTACTACATATATCTATTCTATTCACATATATGCTTACCACTTGTATCTATTGCTATGTCCGCCCATCACAATCACGCGAACTGTCTAACGCCTGTCCTGTCTCCCTGTGAGTGGCTGTGTTCGGAGTGTTGGACGTCCCGTGATGACCAGGAGGATACGACCCTCTCTGTGCCGCACCCCTTTGAGTGTTGGACGTCCCGTGATGACCAGGAGGATACGACCCTCTCTGTGCCGCTCCCCTTTGAGTGTTGGACGTCCCGTGATGACCAGGAGGATACGACCCTCTCTGTGCCGCCCCCCTCTCTGTGTTGGACGTCCCGTGATGACCAGGAGGATACGCCCCTCTCTGTGCCGCCCCCCTCTCTGTGTTGGACGTCCCGTGATGACCAGGAGGATACGACCCTCTCTGTGCCGCCCCCCTCTCTGTGTTGGACGTCCCGTGATGACCAGGAGGATACGACCCTCTCTGTGCCGCCCCCCTCTCTGTGTTGGACGTCCCGTGATGACCAGGAGGATACGCCCCTCTCTGTGCCGCACCCCTCTCTGTGTTGGACGTCCCGTGATGACCAGGAGGATACGACCCTCTCTGTGCCGCGACCCTCTCTGTGTTGGACGTCCCGTGATGACCAGGAGGATACGCCCCTCTCTGTGCCGCCCCCCTTTGAGTGTTGGACGTCCCGTGATGACCAGGAGGATACGCCCCTCTCTGTGCCGCCCCCCTCTCTGTGTTGGACGTCCCGTGATGACCAGGAGGATACGACCCTCTCTGTGCCGCCCCTTTGCCTTAAATAGATCCGCTATCAGCTCTATCTTTAATCTTTCAAAACGTTCAGTTGCTATCGCATGCACGTCTGTGTTTCACCACACATATGAGTGCATGCTTACCAACTGTTCGCCTGTTTTACTGCAACACTACAACTATCACCAACAAGAACAAGTTACAGGTTGAAAAAACCCTCAGCTCAGAACTAGGCAAAATCTGCATATGGCTCGCTGACAACAACTATCATTACACATGGGTAAAACAGAGTCCATTCTCTTCGGTTCAAATAACAAACTCAGCAAGAACGACGGCTTCTCAGTTACAGTGGGTGACAATATTGTCACAAGGAAAGATGAAATTACCTACCTGGGTTCAATCCTAGAGGCAAATCTTTCCTGTGACAAAATGGCATCCAATGTAATAAAAAAAGTCAACCAACAAACTCGATTCTTGTACCGGATCTCCTCTCTGGTAAACAAGAATACCCTGAAGACTCTGGCAGGAGCACTCATTCAAGGGTACTACGACTATGCTTGCACCTCATGGTACCAAAGCACCTCAAAGGCGCTAAAAACAAAATTACAAACATCACAAAACAAACTGGTCAGACTACTGCTTGACCTGACTCCTAGAACCCACCTCACCCCTGCCCACTTTGACAACCTAGGATGGCTTAGAGTAGACGACAGAGTACAGCAACTTGCAATGGGCCTGGTCTACAAGATACACTACACGACCAAGGTACCCATGTACATGTCAAAATACTTCCCAAAGGTCAGTGAATACCACGATCACAACACCAGAGGGAGCTCCACAAATCATGTTAAACCCAGATTCGGCTCAAACAAGGGACTAAACACGTTTCGCAATTATGCCACATCAATGTGGAACGCCCTACCCACAGCTGTAAAGGAATGTGAATCACTACCCACTTTCAAAAACACTCTCAAAAAACACCTACGGGAGACTGCAATTCGAAACTGGCCCCTGTAAACACAACCCCCTCCAATGTACAGTAAAAATGACCAAGTATGGTCTTGTCAATATTCCAATGTACAGTGTTGCTTGTACAGTTGTACAGAGTGTGTCCCCACCCACCCACCCCTCCTAGCCAAACCCCACCCCACCTACCCAACCTCCTCCAATGTACAGTTTCTACGTCAAATGTATATACTTCTTTTCTGGACTCTTTTTGTATCACAAACAGTACTGTATTTGCAAATCTGGTATGTCATAAATGTCTAGATGTAGCAGTACTGTCTATCTGTATGTCATATATGTTACGATGAATTGAAAATGGGGGACCCTGATGTAAACAAGACAAGTCTTTCTCTGGTCTGCATCCCCTTAACAATTGTATTGAGCTGTACTGTACTGTACCCATTCTGCAATCTGTTAATAAAGTTATCAATCAATCAATCAATCTAAGAAGGGAGATTCCCCCTTGAATGGCCCTCTAAGGTTTCTCTCCTCCACATTGCCTGTGGTGCATTTTTTCCTATTGCTAGGTTTTAGTGAGTTTTTCCTTACCTTCGCATGGGGTATGTCTGGGAGTGTTGCATTTATTTGGCATTTATTTTTAAAAAATTTGGACTTTATGGTGTTTTTGTTTTGTTCTTGACTTATTGTGATGTTTCTTCTTGACTTGTTTAAAAGAAGACGTGTCCAGCCCACGGGGACATTAACGTGTGTTGTCGGGCCTTACAAATACATTTGATTTGACTTGATTTAAGCTTGGGGCTGTAACTAACCCATTGACAAATGACAAAGGAAGCCTCCCGGAGAGGAAATAGTTAAATAAATCCTCTTTGAATTACCGTGGCGGTGTCTTGGAGTCTGGTCTCTCATCCCACAATTCTTTGTAATTTTGTCAAAAGGTAATTTCCAGACCCAAGGGAGAGCTAGCTTGTTGCTTCTAGCTTGTAGCCTTCCATGGGTAAAACAACCTTCCATGCACTATTTCCATTGGCCCACAACCGAATGGGCTCAACTGCACAATAATCAAAAGCATGCGGTTTTAATCTATACCATATATCTCTGCATGTTGTGTTGTGTCTGTAAATTCATTCAATTCATTGTTTTTCATGTGAATGAACGTTTGTAGTGTGGGCACTGTTGACAGACTTTGGGCAGGGAAGTAATTTTCATCCTTATTATATTTTAAAGCAGCACTATGTAGTTTTGGGAAAGAAATGTGAGCCACTGAAAACTCAAAATAGTGTATGATATATCTAGTGTTCCAAGATGAAATCATGAGATGAGATGGTCAGTTCACTAATATGCACTTTTTAACCCCTTGGTTTTAACCGTTTTGACCAAAGTGCACTCTTTTTTATACTGACCGAATTTATTTATTAGACTTGACAGATCAGCTATATAAGGATCCTGTTCTAACAGTGTCATGTTCTTGTGTTTTAATAGTGTCATGTATGTCTCGTGTCCCTGGTTCTGTCTTGGATATGTAGTGCAGCTGTTTGCCATATTCATGCCTTAAATTGCCCCTTGCGGTACTAATAATGTTTTTTAAATTTAATTGAATTGAATTGAAAACTGGAACACTGTATAATGCTAGAAATAATCTGATTGGCTGTGGTGTCCTGCCCGCCCACCATGTTTACAACACAAAAGACACATCTTCTAAGGTTAATGTTAGTCGACATGGTTAGTCAAAATGAACATTTGTGTTGAGATACAAACCTGGCTTTAAAAATGTTTAATTTTCATGATTAATGTTATTAATTACTGTACACCTAATTTACCGGATGACATGTCGGAAATGGCTGCTGTGAAAAGGGCCTTTACAGTGTACAATCCTGGTGGATGAGCAAAATTGTTAAATACAAAACAGATACTCTGTAATTTTTCCACGACTGATTAGCAGTCAAAACATAAAAAGATTAATATTGATGGTTGTGTTTTGAAATTCATGGAGGTGAATTAGTCATCTGCGTGTTGAAAAACATTCACAGCGATCTAGTGAAAACAAAGTGAAATACACAAATTATTGTATATTTATTGTATGAAGAGTTTCTGATTCTAATACTTTTTTAAAGGATGTTACTTACATATTCAGTGACTGTAGCGTCTTTCTCCATGAACTGCACCACACAGTAGGCCAGCTGTAGAAAGGAGAGGTGAAAATATGGTCAGTATACTATAATATATCCATACATATAGTCATATAGAGAAAGACACACATACATTCCCTGGAGCAATACACTCACACGTGCAAACACAATTCCTGAATCAACACACTTACATGCATGTACAAGCGCCCACACACACACACACCCCAACCCCATCCTCATGACCCCTGCACCACATTGTCCAGCTACCTGTGTGTATTCTTCTCGCTCTGTGTTTGGCCCTCTGTGCTATCCGTAGTGTCTGTGAGTTAATCGTACAAGTCCGCGGGCAGATGAACCCTGGGCACTACGTTGGTGGGTGAGTGTGTAGACCTCCACACCAACACTAACCTTAACCACACTGTTTAATTAAACTAACCATAACTGTTTATCCAACCTCAAATCTAACCTTCACCATAAACATAACCGTTAATCTAACCCTTATTAAAACCTAACTTTATACCCTAAACATAACCACTGATTGAACCTTCAAAATAACCTTAACCCTGAACATAACCTTGACATGGGTTGGTAGTATAGTGGTTAATGCCTCCAACTGCAGAGACTATTCAAGGCTTACTGCTGGTAGTGCACCTTAACCTCACCTTCATACCTGTGTGTCCTATTCACGCACATAACTAGCTGTTTATAGTGACACTGACACGCTATCCGGTAGTGGACGATCCTATGTATGTCACGCATGGGCGTGCACACACACACACACACGCACACACACGCACACATGAACATGACACATTCCCTGGAGCCAACAGGGACACAAAGGGATGTGAGCCTGTTATCCATCGGGATTACACCGCTAAAGATCGGAAAGAGAAGTTTTCCGAGAGGAGGTGTGTGTCACAAGTAGATGAGGACACACAAACACACACACACACACACAATTACAAGGAGGTTGATATGATATGTGTGTGTGTGTGTGTGTGTGTGTGTGTGTGTGTGTGTGTGTGTGTGTGTGTGTGTGTGTGTGTGTGTGTGTGTGTGTGTGTGTGTGTGTGTGTGTGTGTGTGTGTGTGTGTGTGTGTGTGTGTGTGTAATATCAGTTTCTGAATGTATATCTGCTCTTGCCCACTTTTACATGGCTCCAAAATTATTTTCTATATGTACACTATATCTGGTTTTACCATATCTGTGTGTGTGTGTGTGTGTGTGTGTGTGTGTGTGTGTGTGTGTGTGTGTGTGTGTGTGTGTGTGTGTGTGTGTGTGTGTGCGTGTGTGTGCGTGAGTGTGTTTTGCGGTTGCCCCCTCCACCCAGGCCGTTGCCGTGGCGAGTGGGCACCGTGGCGACGGAGAGTGTGTGTGTGTGTTTACCTCGGAAGGAGTGATGTCACAGACACACACACACACACACACACACACACACACTCCCCTGAGGCCAATCTGAGATAGAGTTTAGACCTCCTCCATCCTTTCTCTTTTCAACATCCCTTTCTTTCTCTCTCTCTTCAATCTCTCTCTCTCTTCGTCTCTCTCGTCATCCCTCTTTCCCTTTCTTTCTCTAATTCACCTCATTGCTCTTTCTTTATTCCTCTCCCCTTTCTTTCATTCTCATTTCATCTGTCACTTCTGTCTCTCTCCCATCTCTCTCTCTCTCACTTCACTCTTCATCCCTCTCTCATGTCTCTCTCTCTATCTCACTCTCTGTCTCTCTCTCTATCCCTCTTTCTCTCTCCATCACCCCCTCTCTCCCTTATCTCTCTCACTTCTCTCTCCATCTCTTTCTCACCTCTCTTTCCATCCATCCCTCTTTCTCTCCATCCTTCCTCTCTCGTTTTCCTTTACATCTAAGACTAGCTGGTTGCTATCGCACCAGCTAATGGGGATCCCTAATAAAATAAAATAAAATAAAATCTCTTTACATTTCTTTCCACCTATCCCTCTCTTTGTCTCCGTCTCCATCCTCTCATTATTTCTCACTTTCTTCATATCTTTCTCTCTCATCCCTCTTTCTGTCTCTATATGCCTCTCTATCTCCCTCCCTGTCTCTCTCCCTCTCTCCCTCTCTCTCTCTCTCTCTCTCTCTCTCTCTCTCTCTCTCTCTCTCTCTCTCTCTCTCTCTCTCTCTCTCTCTCTCTCTCTCTCTCTCTCTCTCTCTCTCTCTCTCTCTCTCTCTCTATATATATATATATATATATATGCCTCTCTCTCTCTCTCTCTCTCTCTCTCTCTCTCTCTCTCTCTCTCTCTCTCTCTCTCTCTCTCCCCCCTATCTTTCTCTCTATCTCCCTCTCTATATATATCTCTATATGCTTATCTCTCCCTCTCTCTCTCCCTCTCTCTCTCTCTCTCTCTCTCTCTCTCTCTCTCTCTCTCTCTCTCTCTATTCATCCCTCTCTCCGTCCATCCTCCCCCTCATCCCTCTCTCTCCTTACTCTCATTCAACTTTCAGGAGAGCGACGCAGACGGAGAGAGAGAGAGACAGACAGACGGAACGAGGCAGGGGAGGAGGAGAAAGAGGAGGAAGAGGAGGGGAGGAGGGAGAGAGAGAGACAGACAGACGGAACGAGGCAGGGGAGGAGGAGAAAGAGGAGGAAGAGGAGGGGAGGAGGGAGAGGTGAAAGAGGAGGGGAGAAGGGAGAGGTGAAAGGCCGGTGAAAGGAGGGGACATCAGGGTTGAATGAGAAAAGCAGGAAGGAGAGGGGGATTAGGAGAAAACGAGTGGAGTGGTTAAACTATTTAAAGCATTAGAGAGGCATTAGGGAAAATACCCGGGGGGGGGGGGGGGGGGGCATATGATCTGGTATTCTGTCGTTAGGTCAGAGTTTTATTTTTTCTGGGTACTGTATTGTTATGCTAAGGATTATGGCTATTGTAGGGTGTTAACAGTTTTGGTTTGGTGTAAATATGCTCTTGGATTCTGTTGTTAGGTTAAGATTTATGGGAATTGTAGGTTGTTGTTGGGCTAGGGATTATGGGTATTGTATGCTGTCAGACCGAGGGTTTAGCGCTGTTGACTTATCAGGGTGATAACAAGGGGATGTTTGATTCTGTTGTTAGGTCGGGCATTATGGGAATTATTGGGAAAAGGATTATGGGGATTGTAGGATATTTTCCGAGGTTTATTGGAGCCTGTTGATGTATCAGGGTGATAGTAGAAATCAGAAATATGTTAATAGACCTCTCATGTGTTCAATATGACGAGCCCCGGTGCATTTCTCTTTTCCACCTATGGAAGAAATGTCTTTTCCTTTCTCTTTACCATACATTTTGTCCTTGATGCTGCATGTGAAATTGCGTTTCACCAAAGGATCTTATGTTTCGTTAACCCTTTCACTACCACACTACCAAAGGGCTAACCCTTTCACTGCTGCGACAATACAGAAGGTTAACCCTTTAAGACTCAGAAGAAGAAGCTTCTATCCCCAGGCCATCAGGCTGCTAAACGAACAATAAACACTATGCAACAACCATCAAATGCACACAGCACACACACCCACACGCACACACTCACTTAAACAAACAACACACTGCAGCACCCACTCTCCACACTTTAGATCACACAAACACACTTTATATTTATTGATAAAGGATTTGCACTACAACTCGTACACCTACTGTAAATTGTACCTAAATTGCACCTCATCCCATTTCTGCCTTGCACTATATAGTATTGTATATTAGTACACTGCATAGTATTGTATATTATATGGTAACTCAGTTACGTCTACTCTGCATCGAACATTGTACATATGTCTATACTGAACACTGTGACCTCATTTTTTTTACTTCTAATTTACATGCTATACTATGTTATTTTATTTCATACTTATTTTGTCTAGCACAGTCTCTGGAGCGTAACAGTAAGAAGCATTTTGTATAAAAGTATTCTGTACTTCTGTATGACAACTATTAAAGAAACTTGAAACTTCACTGCCACACCACAAAGGGTTAACCCTTTCACTACCACACTACATAAGGTTAACCCTTTCACTTGCTAGTGAAAGGGTTAACATTCTGTAGTGTGGTAGTGAAAGGATTAACATTCCAATTTCTAAAAGCCAAATCTCGAACCCTAAACGACCGGATGTTGCAGAGAACGCTGGTGACGTCGGGGGACCTGCTCTGTGCCGCTACGCTAGTTTTGGCAAGAAAGAAAAAGAGAAGTGTATATATCAGACGTCTTGCTTCTTTCTGTTTTGCTCCTGAGAGTGTGCTAGATACTGTACTGCACTGGTAATATTATTTATTTGTGTTAACTTCTGAATAAAACAACTTATTAAACACAAGTACATCTTATTGAACATTATTTTGATATTTCATTACCAATTTCATAGCAAAACAGCTTTTTCAAACAGTCTGTAATGCATTTTGGAAACGGGAGATGGGCTCATGGTGTAATGGGCCACCTGGCCTGAGAAACATAAGGAGGAAAGAAAAAGTAAGGACTTACTTCTGGTCATTATTTGGGTAGAACACACATATTTTGAATGCCTTCGGCAGGTTTTTTATTTATTTTTTTAGCCATTTTTTTTAATCGCCTGACAGCACTAATATATATATATATATATATATATATATATATATATATATATATATATATATATATATATATATATATATATATATATATATATATACATTAAATGTGATATATATAACAAGGTATAGTGCAATGAGTCTCAGTGAGTGATGTTTGATTGACATTCTATTGGAGGGCGCAGGTCAAAATCGGATTGTATTGGACATTTGCGTTGCAATTTGTATTTCACTCAGTGCAGAGTGACACAACATTCACGCACCAGGTCCTGTTCTCCAGGAGTGTTCTCGTCTATGCCCACCTCTAATATATATATATATATATATATATATATATATATATATATATATATATATATATATATATTAAGGCTGTCAAATATATCGCCTTAATATCGCGTTAACTCCCGATTCTATTAATGCCACTAATTTTTTTAACTCAAGATTAACTAAAAAAAAAAAAAAAAAAAAAAATTTACTAGACTTCACTCAGGTGTATTATTGATGCTCTCATTGATACTATGTTTGTTTCTGAAGTGTGTGTGTGTGTGTGTGTGTGTGTGTGTGTGTGTGTGTGTGTGTGTGTGTGTGTGTGTGTGTGTGTGTGTGTGTGTGTGTGTGTGTGTGTGTGAGATATAGAGAGAGAGGGGGGTGAGAGAGATGAGGAAGGGGCAAAAGAGAAAAAGAGCTGGGAGAGTGTGTGTGTGTGAGGGAGAGAGGGGGTGTGTGATTAATCAGCCCTTGTGTGGGTGAATGTAACAAGTTCCTAACGTTTTCTTTCCCCTATTATTTCATGCACACTTTATTCATTGTTTTAAATTATTATTTTCTTTTAAGTTATTTTGTGCATCACTCTGTTTTGAATTTGATGCAAATTTGCAATGCATGAGGGTCATCCTTTTGTGTTAAATGGCTGCACAAAGCAAGCATTTGTTGACTCGCATGTTGATAAGAGTATTAAAACTTGGAACTTGAAAAAGATCTGTTTAAGGTAAAAAATAATAATAATAAAAAAAATGCGATTAATTTGCGATTAATCGCGAGTTAACTATGGACAATCATGCGATTAATCGAGTTAAATATTTTAATCGTTTGACAGCACTAATATATATATCAAGAGAATGTACATTGTATAATGTTAATGCACTTTACTGTTACATTTGCACTTGGTTAGATGCCAACTTATTTTTGTTGTACTGTACTTGTGCTGTGCAATGACAATACATTTGAATCTAATCTAATCTAATCTTAAACGGTCTCTGTGATTAAAAAATTACATAATTAACTCTAATGTCCTCATTAGAGTACAAATTCCATGTTGAGGGTATCTTCTTAATTTTTTTAAAACGTGTCTTTTCTTTGGGCCAGCTATGGAGAATTATGCCTTTCTGTGAGCCAGAGCGGGTTAAGCTGCATTCTAGGGTTTGACCAGCAGGGGGACACGGTGTGCCAGGCTGAAACCACTGCATGGGGGGCTGGCAGCCACCTAAACCACCAAGAAACCAACAAGTCACTCTGCAAACAGTCTGCATGTAAACAAGGAAAGCACACAGAAACAGTGGCTCATGGGAAATGTATTGACAGAGCAGAGTAGGGCCAGAGAGGGACATTGTCGTTTTAAGATGCTGGCAGTCTCAAGTTTCAAGTTTCTTTAACACTTTGGCTGCCATGGGTTAAATTCATTATCAACCGTAGGTTGCCGGCTCTATTTGTCTATAGAGAAAGTCCCCTTCTTTGCAGGGCTATAACTTTTTAAATTCTATTGCTACATTGCCATTATTAGGGCCCATTCAAAGTCCTATATGTATTGTTCATTGTGTAGCAACGTTAAACTTTTTCATTCACATATTCATAGTAAAGTATGGTCTAATGTATAAGTATGTTTTCATCTCTTTCTGCAGCTTTCTCCAGAACGTGATCTATAGCCCCAAATACATTATATTGATGATGCAATACAGTTTTATGGCAATCAGCGCGATATAAAAAATTCCAACTAGACGTACTTCTAGAAGTTACTACACGTCATCTGATGTTGACCGGATGGGCTAGGGGGTGTTTATAATTCCGTGGGCAGCGTTATACCAATCATCTAATGTGGGTCAAATGTTGATAATAGCAGTTAGTATCGAAGACGGTAACTTTACACGCTAAAACTCACCCCAGTCTCCGCGCGCCGTTGGGCGATCATCGTAGAGTAGAAATTTTATCATTATGGGATGTCGATTTACCCGGTCCATCTCCAGCTTGTATAATGGTATATACGTCCAAATCATGTTGTTTATCGAGTTATTGGCAATCGATCGCTATGTAGTGTGTCGAGATCGAGTCCCGGAACCTATAGCTAGTGCCCGGAAGAAATACGGCCGACCAGCACAATCTCCATAGCACTTCCTGTTAAGCGATTGCGCCGATCGGCCACCAGATGGCGCTCCTGAACCGCCAGAGAGCTCAGTGGGTCCTCCTGGTGGATCTCAGGCCAGCGGAGGGGAAATATGAATCCGATCCCAGATTTTTGAAATATTGATATTAAAGACGCTGTAAAGCGTCTTCGGCAACTTGAGCATGGCCGGGAATGACGTGTTTAGGCGTTTTCCGGCAGCCAAAGTGTTAATAGTTGTCATACAGAAGTACAGAATACTTTCATACAAAATGCTTCTTACTGTTACGCTCCAGAGACTGTGCTAGACAAGATAGTATCAAATAACATAGTATAGCATGTAAATTAGAAGTAGAAAATGAGGTCACAGTGTTCAGTATAGACATATGTACAATGTTCGATGCAGAATAGACGTAACTGAGTTACCATATAATATACAATACTATGCAGTGTACTAATGTACAATACTATATAGTGCAAAGCAGAAATGGGATGAGGTACAATTTAGGTACAATTTACAGTAAGGTGTACGAGTTGTAGTGCAATCCTTCATCAATAAATATAAAGTGTGGGGAGTGGATGCTACAGTGTGTTTGTTTAAAGTGAGTGTGTGCTATAAAGTGTGTGGAGTGGGTGCTACAGTGTGTTTGTTTAAAGTGAGTGTGTGCGTGTGGATGTGTGTGCTATGTGCGTTTGATGGTTGTTGTTGTTGATGCTGTTCGTTTAGCAGCCTGATGGCCTGGGGATAGAAGCTTCTTCTGAATCTTTCTGTGCTCGCCTTGAGACTCCGGTATCGCTTGCCTGACCGCAGCAGTTCAAAGAGGCAGTTGTTCGGGTGACTAGAGTCTTTAATGATTCTCTTAGCCTTGCCCCTGCACCGCTTGTTGTAAATGTTCTGGAGGGTGGGGAGCCCCCCTCCAATTGTGCGTTCGGCTGAACGTGTCACTCTTTGTAGTCTGCTTCGGTCTTGTGCAGTGCTATTCCCAAACCAGGAGGTGATGTTGCCAGTCAGGATGCTCTCTATTGTACATGAGTAGAAGTTCTTAAGGATCTTCTGACTGACTTGGAACTTCCTTAGGCGCCTGAGGAAGTAGAGGCGTTGTCGTGCCTTCTTCACAACACTGTCAATGTGTGTGGTCCATGTCAAGTCCTCGGATATGTAGGCTCCGAGGTATTTAAAGCTGTTGACTCTCTCAACCGGTGCCCCGTCGATGCTGAGGGGGCTGTAGTCCTTGACCCCCGACCTCCTGAAGTCCACAATCATCTCCTTTGTTTTGCTGACGTTCAGGGAGAGGCTGTTTTCCTGGCACCATCCCGCCAGGACCTTGACCTCTTCCAGGTAGGCCCTCTCGTCGTTGGCAGAGATCAGGCCCACCACCACTGTGTCGTCAGCAAATTTGATGATTGTGTTGCTACTCCGCTGAGCCACACAGTCGTGTGTGTACAGGGAGTAGAGGAGGGGACTCAGAACACAGCCCTGGGGGGCCCCTATGTTGAGGGTGATGGATGAGGAGGTGCAGTTGCCTGCTCTCACCACCTGGGGTCTGCCTGGGGTCTGATAAATAGTATGTTAGTACTCCCCTTAAAACCCTTAGCAATGTCATCAATGTGGCGGCTACGTGGTGCAGTGGGCAAGGCGCTCACCACGAATGCTGGAGACGCTGGGTTCGCCTGTTCGAGCCCAGCGCTCCACATTGCTTTCAGTTTAGCTGGTCGTCCGTACTAATACACATTGCCAGTATTAGGGGGTGGGGATCGGGCATTGTGGACAACGACTCCTGATGAAGCAACATCTAACAGAAGTGGAGATAAGTGAAAACGGATTTAACGAGACCCACAGTGACTTCTACCTTCTCAATGGCTCTGAAAAGAAACATCTACACGTCGGAACGGCGGCTATACACACGCTACTAACAGCGAGCCCGGCACGTAAGAACTTACCCCCGAATGGCAGATTGGACCGTAGGACCATGATCATCCTGGTTCTACTACTTTCGGGAGACATTCATTTAAACCCAGGCCCGGTCTTGACCAGAACTCAGGCGAGAAGACTTGGTCTGGCAGCGCAAGAAGCGAAGGTGGTTTCCATCGCGACCAACAACAACATCAACAACTCGACCCGTGGCAACATCCACTGCGCGGACGGCAACTGTTCCCCAATGACGCCGCAGCAGACGAGCACACGTGAGGCAGAGACGAGAGGAGGTGAACCGAGGGTCGAAACCATGACGACCAACTCGACGCGGGATTTAAACATCTCGACGCCCGATAGCCGGCTAGCTAGCAGAGCTAACAACGGAAACATCCAGGAACGAGTCCTTTGTTGTTCCAGCATGGCGCGGGACCCGACACCCCCCTCCCCCCTTCTTTGTTGTTCCAGCACGGAGCGGGACCCGACCACCCCCTCCCCCCTTCCCACCCTCAACAACAAAGCCCCCCAGCCCCACACAGAGGAACAGATCACAAACGAACAATACTTCGAACCTGCCAACATAAATGAAATAACCAACGCCAATGGACTGAACATTTTTCACATTAACATTAACAGCTTAAAAAACAAATTGGATGAAATCAAACAATTATTCATAAATGGTAAGGCAAACATACTGTGCTTCTCAGAAACTAAGCTTGACGATTCTGTAAAAGATCCAGAGATAGAGATTGAGAACTACTCAATAATTAGGAATGATAGGAACAAACATGGAGGTGGTGTCTGTATGTACATACACAAGGACACCAAATTCATCAACAGAAATGACCTGAATCATAAATCAATTGAAACTGTATGGGTGGAAATCCTATTCGAAAGGGCGAAATCCCTACTGGTCTACAGGCCGCCAGATCATAGTGACTTTTATGATACACTGGATGGGTGTTTAGCTGGAGTTGAGGATGTAGACAAAATTCTTATTGGAGACTGGAACACGGATATGCAACGAAAAGATGCACCCGTCTTCAAGTCATTCAGTAGGTTTTGTGATCTGCACGGCCTCAGCCAGCTAATCACCCAACCCACACGTGTATGTGAATCAACTCAGACTACCATTGACCTCATTCTGACCTCCGACAAGTCCAAGATCTCCAAGAAAGGGGTTATAGCATGCGGGTTAAGTGATCATTATATGATATTCTGTACCCGCAAAAAACTAAAACAAAAGGCTGGCTGCCACAAAACAGTCACATCTAGAGACCTCAAAACCTACTCTAGCGAGGCCTTTAACCTTGAACTGGAGAGCCTGGACTGGTCAGATGAACTCAATGGTACACTGGTTGAAGAAACATGGCTTGGTTTCAAAACCAAATTCTCAACAATACTAAACGACATGGCCCCCCTAAGAACCACCAGGGTAAAAAATCGCGCTGAGCCGTGGATGCACTCCGAAATACTGGCCGCTATGAAAACCAGAGACAAAAAATGCTCTGAGTTTCGTAAAAGTCAGTCAAAGCTTACTAAAAGCACGAGCAGTGAACTCCAAGCCCACGTGACTGAACTCAAACTAGAAAGAAACAGACTAAGAAACGACGTAAACTCCATGATCAAAACTGCAAAAA
Source organism: Notolepis coatsorum (assembly GCF_963971535.1). Lineage (NCBI taxonomy): Eukaryota > Metazoa > Chordata > Actinopteri > Aulopiformes > Paralepididae > Notolepis > Notolepis coatsorum. The sequence continues at coordinate 115,345,213 of NC_140165.1, forward strand.
AGAATTTCATCAATGACAAAACTGAGGAAAACAAAAACAAACCACGTGAACTTTGGAAATTACTCAATAATCAACTAGGATGCAGTAAAAAACTTAAAACCAGATTCTCAAACATAAACATAAAAACGGACAACACGCTCATCACAGACAAGCTGGATGTAGCCAATTACTTAAACATTTTCTTCACAAACATAGCCACAACACTGGTAAACAAACTACCCTCCCACTCAGGGCTTTATGGGGTAGAACACATAGTAGCTTACTACAAAAACCTAGGGGTCCGCAAGGACGACTTCAAACTGGAAATGGTAACAACAGATGAGGTACTCAATAAACTGAGCGCCCTCCAACCAAACAAGGCCACTGGCCATGACAACATCCCCTCCAAATTCCTCAGAGACTCAGCAGCCGCCATCACCCCAATCATCACACACATAATAAACCTCTCCATAAAACAGGGACACGTCCCCAAGGACTTCAAAATTGCGAGGGTGACCCCTCTGCACAAAAAGGGCAGCAAATTAGACCCAGGCAACTACCGCCCTGTTTCTATTCTCACCTCCATCTCGAAAGTCATGGAAAAAATAGTCTACGAACAGGTCGAAAAGTACCTAGCGGAAAAAAATCTAATCTACGAATTCCAATCTGGCTTCAGAACATCCCACTCCACTGACACATGCCTTCTCTATTTGAATGACCACATCAAACAAGAGGTGGACGCAGGCAAATACTGCGGCATGGTCATGCTGGACCTACAAAAGGCCTTTGACACGGTCAATCACTCCATTCTGATTGACAAGCTAAAAGCAATTGGTTTTGATAGTCTATCAGTGAGCTGGATGCAATCCTACCTTGAGGGGAGGGAACAGATGGTGGAGGTAAACGGTACCCTATCCCCCCCCCTCACAGTGAGCTGTGGTGTTCCACAAGGAAGCATACTAGGACCGCTACTGTTCCTAATTTATGCAAATGACATGTCGTCAGCTTGTGACTGCAACTTGTTCCTGTTTGCGGACGACTCAGCCCTGCTGGTCTCTGACAGGAACAAGTTACAGGTTGAAAAAACCCTCAGCTCGGAACTAGGCAGAATCTGCATATGGCTCGCTGATAACAAACTATCATTACACATGGGCAAAACAGAGTCCATTCTCTTCGGTTCAAATAACAAACTCAGCAAGACCGACGGCTTCTCAGTTACAGTGGGTGACAATATTGTCACAAGGAAAGATGAAATTACCTACCTGGGTTCCATCCTAGAGGCTAATCTCTCCTGTGACAAAATGGCATCCAATGTAATAAAAAAAGTCAACCAACGAACTCGATTCTTGTACCGGATCTCCTCTCTGGTAAACAAGAATACCCTGAAGACTCTGGCAGGAGCACTCATTCAGGGGTACTACGACTATGCTTGCACCTCATGGTACCAAAGCACCTCAAAGGCGCTAAAAACAAAATTACAAACATCTCAAAACAAACTGGTCAGACTACTGCTTGACCTTACTCCTAGAACCCACCTCACCCCTGCCCACTTTGACAACCTAGGATGGCTTAGAGTAGATGACAGAGTACAGCAACTTGCAATGGGCCTGGTCTACAAGATACACTACACGACCAAGGTACCCATGTACATGGCAAAATACTTCCCAAAGGTCAGTGAATACCACGATCACAACACCAGAGGGAGCTCCACAAATCATGTTAAACCCAGATTCGGCTCAAATAAGGGACTAAACACGTTTCGCAATTATGCCACATCAATGTGGAACGCCCTACCCAAAGCTGTAAAGGAATGTGGATCACTACCCACTTTCAAAACCTCTCTCAAGAGACACCTACGGGAGACTGCAATTCAACACTGGCCCCTGTAAATATCCTAACCCAACCCCCTCCAATGTACAGTCATTTACCTAGTATGGTTTTGTCAATAGTCCAATGTACAATTTTGTTTGTTTGTACAGAGTCTCCCCCCCCTCAATGTACAGTTTTGCTTGTGTTGTAAAATCCAAAACATATATATCATGATTAACTAATGTGTAGAAATATTTGGGCCTCAAAACAATAATTCATAGATTTGTGTGTGTGTGGTTACATAGACTGATTGTGCAAATGCCCTCCTGGGGTGACAATGGCATAGTGGCAGCTGGGGTAAGACTACTTCCCTTTAGGGGGTAGATCAAAGCAAAAGACAAAAGGTCACGTAGACATGTTATCTAGCTGGAGTTTCCTGTCACACACACATTTTCAAATACACATCCACACACACACACACACTCACACACACCTAGTCACACACTCACACACACACACACATACTCACACACACATAGACACACACACACACTCACACACACCTAGTCACACACTCACACACACACACACATACTCACACACACATAGACACACACACACATTCACACACACACACACACAGACACACACACACACACATTCACACACACACACACACAGACACACACACACACACATTCACACACACACACACACACACATAGAACATCTCCAAACAAGCTAACTATTTCCTGGTATATTGTTAAAATAGTAATTTGAATCTTGAATTAAGTAGGTTTGGTCATACGTAAATGTCTACAATTAGTTAATGTGTCTGTGCTATTTTCATTTAGATTCAATATGATTAATTGGTTGTTCTATATGGTATTGAAATGTATTCTATTAAGCTAACAGAATGATTAGATTTGTTAGATATATGTTCTGAAAGTCAAACAGACTTAGTAATAAAGCTGTGTTTAGGTAATCAATATATTTTGAGGTTCATCAAAGTATTAACAAGTCAAGTAATGTGTTTAAGTAAAATTATAGGTTAGATATTATAGGTTAGATATTCTCTGGGTAACTGTGAAGAGGGTTTGGCCTATAAGCCAAACCCCTATTTTCAGATACCAGCTTAGCCGGTTTGTGATTGGGGCAGTAATGTGATGATGTCATCAACTCAGAGACACTCGGCCTGGGCTATAAGAATGGGGTGTAATGGTGGGAGAGGGACTCAGAAACAACAGAAGAACACTCTGAACCAACCAAACCCACAAGGACAGGACCTCACCTACCATCTCACCCATCTAAAGCAGGCAACGAGAACAAAAGGACTTTTTGGAGGGAAAACCAACTTCTTTGTTATCAAACAACAAAGACCAGCAACAATTTATCTTTATACTGTAATATTAGGCTGGTTGTATCATCTTACGGCATAGTGTTTGTGATCAACAACCATAGCATCTTCTTAATGTAATTTGTATACACTCTTAAACTTTGATTAAACAACTGTTATACTATTTTCCTCCTAATTCCTTCTGCCTTTCGGCCTGCTCAGTCAGTTTGAAGAGAAGTGATCCCAGCTTTAAGGTTTAAATCACAACGCAGAAAGAAGCAGCAAACAGGTTCTGAAGCAGAGCAGAACCGAAACAGCTGGGGAATCCACTTCATTTTTGGTGCCGTT
>NC_140165.1:115351184-115363817 GCF_963971535.1 Notolepis coatsorum
CAATACAAAACACTGCAATCAAGACACTGCAATCAAGACATCGAGGAGATAGTAAAAAAAGCTAAATATTCAAATGACAAACTTTGCATGCAATCACACTGAAATGTATAGGCTACCATGTCAACCTAAACGCTTTGTTCGTACTTCTTTCCTTACATTTGGACGGGCCCCGGCTGGGGCTCAGTACCAGTTCATGTTGGTGGGCCGTAAGTTGGAGCATAATTACTCTACTCGCCTGCGGTGGGGGTGTGGGTAGACAGTTCGTCGTGGCTCACTGTCTGCCTCCACGCTTTGTGTGCTGTGTGTGACTCGTCGGTGCTCGCTGCCACACTGCGCGCATTTTTCATTTTACCAGGGGTACGGGGACTGCTAAACGTCGTGGCGGGGGTGGGCTCGCTGTCTGCCACCGCGCATTAACAGGGGTGCGCTATGCGTGCACTCGTCAAAGGCTCGCTGCCACACTACGCGCGTCGAATTATATTGTGTGTGGATATTTGGGTGACTGGTTACGGTGGTTGAGTGAGGTTGTGAGTGGAATGATTTTTGGATATCCTTGAGTTGGGGGCCCGGGGTGTCGCGTTCCAGGTTCGAAACTGGGGGTGGTGCCGTGGGCCACAGGACGAGTTGGCCAGTGGAATCTCATTGGTCGGCAGGATTTTCAATGTGGGGATGGTGTCGCCACCTGTGGTTATGAACGGGTTGTGTGACACTGTTCTAAATGCACGGGGACTTCAGTGACATGAGGCACTAAAAATTGATTTCTGATCCCGTGAGAAGAGCGTTATTTTAACACCTAAAGGGTTAGGTGTTACGGGGGATATATAATAACTGTGTGAGAGATTGTGAATGGAAAATATGTGTGTTACTGATATGTGTAATGTAATATGAGCGAAATACATACTAGGCTTTCACGGACAGAAATAAATATAGTTACACATACACATAGTCATTTGCAAAGAACGATTAGAGTAAAAGTGAGATTATTCACCTAAATTACAATGTCCGATACAGATGTTTAGAAATGATAGGCTGTAAATAACAACTTTCTGATTGACCACCATCTCAGGAAACAGCTGATGGAAAATAAGTTCCCCGGAGTGGTATTAAGGAGGATCTTGACAACAGGATTGAGAATCTGGGTTTCCAATGGAGACAACTGGAAAAAAGATTAAGGCGGTGTCATTGATAAATCAAAAACGAAAATTGCACAAATGCTCTCATATGATCATAGTCTAGGAGATGCCCGACATTCCATGCTTAAAGACAAATGATGGATTGTGAATGGCAAATGTCACTGATAATTAAGTGTATTTTTTGCTTCTCTCTTTTCACAGCTGCTCCAGGACGGATGGCCGGCGCTGACAATTCCGAACCCCAACAGGGAAATCGAAGAGACTGTTGACAGTCAGGGGGTATAGTATCACAAGACCGAGATTATCAATTCCTGTTTACACCAATATAGAAGTGTGAGTGAAATTAACTCAAGTTTGGTAAAAATAGTTTGAATACAGAGAAACTTGCTTTCCAAACGGTGACGTTACGAGTGATTGAAGGAAGGTGAGAATGGAAAATACACAGATAGGAGCAACCGGAGGGTTAGATGCACTGACCATAGAAAGGGTAGACAATCTGTCTATTTCAACGACTGGAGATGTCACAATAAAAGTGACGAAAAGATGGCCAAAGATATTCAGGCCATTACAGAACCTTGTAGTTAAAGGAGGCCGGTGTAGAATGCGTACCCAAATCAAGATAATGCCGATAACCTCTGCAGACATTACATTGACCGAATTGGACGTTGACTTGATTGACTGGAATTTGATCGACTCCCCTTTAGTGTCCAGTGAGACGGAGGGACTGGAAATAATGTCTTTTACTCCGCCACAGGGAGTCGTTGCAGCAAGCGACCCAGAGACAGCTGTATTACCCGAGTCAATCCAAGCTGAAGTGTCCGTTGCAGATGACTGCCAGTTACAGACGTGCCTCCCTCTCGAAGAACAGCTAGCCGAGGCTAGACGGGTAGTGGACTATCTCCAAGGCCTACTCCAGCCCACACAGCCCGGAGGGGAGACAGGTTCCAATCGCCTCTCTCCCTCTCCCTCTGGAGAACCAGATGGCCAGAGACAGGCCCAGTTGGGGCCACAACCCGTGCCGGAACAACAACAAACCCCGATAAGACCACCCACGAGGTGGCAACCACGAGGAAAAGGTGTAGGCAAAGGCAGGAATCCGATTGGCTACCGTGTGCGGCAGGTGCACTGTTGGACGTGTGGGACCCTCGGACACATTGCTCGGAACTGTGCAGAGCAGGACCATATATCCCCAACAGGGCGTGTTTGTGCAGGAACAGGTGGCGGGCCCCTCCCAACCACGGGCCCCTCTCAAGGAACTGTGACTGGACCAAATAGGTACGTGGCTTTCTCCTCCGAACAGGCTCCAGGGAACCATGGCGATGATGGCATACCACCAGGACATGTACTGGGCCCGATGACCCCAGGGTCATCCGGTCACAGGCAACTGACCCACCGGGTCTCACAACCCGGGGGAGACCGCCAGTGTTGTTGGGGCTGTGGTGTGAAAGGTCATATTCAAAGGTCATGTCTGCAGAGGCCACCGGCAGAATAAAAATATATGCAACTGACTAGGGTAGAGGTGGGATATATTGAATGATAAAATATGCTCCTAATTAGATTAGAATAAAAAGTAAATAGAGGTGTTAGGTGATTAGATTATGAATGAAAGTTACTAAAAACGAATGTATGGGTGACTGACAAATGCATGAACTAATCAGACTAACAAGAGGTCAAATTATGTTAAACAGTTAATCGATATTAGACAGTGTGATGATGTGACACTGCGGCAGCTAGTGATCAGTAAATTATCCATGCTCGGTCAACATTCAGATTGATCAAGGGGTGGACTGCATGATTAAGAAATTGAAAAGACTCATAGTTGTTTCTAGTATTTTATAGTATTGATAGAAGCATATTAACAGTTATGAGCAATAGGATAGGTGTTTGTTTACTTTTATTTTTACTTCTCTTCTCTAGTGTGATATGAGCAATTCCTGACTTAGGCCGGGAGCGTACATTTTGTTTATTCATTTGATTTCCCTTTTTGTTTCTTAGTTAAAAATGAGCTCAGAATAAGCTCACAAGTTTGGTTTATTTTTTCATTTATTGGTTTGGCAGCGTTTTCTTTGTGTTTTGTTTTCTGTTTTCTTTCTTTCTGTGTTTTTTCTTAGGGTACCTGGCAAGCTGGGAGTGATCTCGACACATCAGGACGGGGTAGTATATGTCTGTAAAATGGACTGGGAACAAAGTGAAGAAACATGAGCTAGTTATGGATTTTTGTTCTCCGCCCATTGAATACCCAGTTTTAGGGGCTGGGGGTGTGTCGTGGTTGGTGATAGTGTTGGGAAGCATGATTCTCTGTACATTAATGAAGCTCAATAGGTTTGGTCGCTATTGGCCAAATTAGTCTTGTGTAGGGTGTGAACATGTGCAATTGATAATTGGCTTGTGATGTGGAAGATGTGTGTTTAAGGCGGACTGTGATTGTTGCCATACACACAGGTTACTGGGAGAATGGATGTCAGTGCTGTCCGGTCCGGGGTGCAGCTGTCCAAAACCAGAGGACGACGGTAACGATGTTTCATTGTGAATTTCACATCGAGAGGTGGAGGAATACGTATACTGTTTTGACAGCATAATATAATGAGAGCCATGTGAATTTTTCAGAATTTTGAAATTTAATGATCTAGAAGCCATGAAATATATAGATAAATGATTTGGAAAAGAAAGTTGTCAAAAGCTCAGACCAGTAAAGAGAGTCTGAGGGATGGAAATTATGGATTCTCAATCAATTGTTGTGGTAGAAGTGATCCCCACTGTGCCCCGGAGCGATATATATTCACTACAGGATACGGATGGGAGATTGGGGGATCCACAGTCATCAGAGAGTGGTACAAGGAAGACCGAGGACTCCATCGGTACCGTTGATCCAGGACACTGGCTAGTGTCCACCCAGTGGTTCCATGGGGAACCACAACACTGCGGAGAACCAGGAGACGCCTACCTCTTGGGCCGGGAGAGTCTTGGCCAACGCAGTGACCGAGTCTTGAGGCTTCAGAGGGAAACGACAGACAACCAACGAGGAGACAGGCAGCTAGGCCTCAGCAACAACTCCGGCTGTCAACAGAAGCAAGGCCTCAACTATTGACCAGGGGGTCAACAAGCGAAGGGGGGGGAGCTGCTATCGCCCCTATCGACGACCAGGCGGAGGGGAGGAGACACAAACCTCTTCCACTGATCCGAGGGTCAACCAGCGAAGGGGTCGAGCAGCCAGCAACGACCTCCCCATCGCTGTGAAGAATAGAAGATACTACAGCAGGGGGCTCTACCCCCTAAGAGAGGATCTCCACGAGTCAAGATGTGCTTGACAGAAGATGGGGTGTAATAAGAAAGGCAATTTGCTTTCTGAGTTGCACCCAGCAGTCGTGATATTGCACCAGCTCTGAGCAATAAAGAGGAGGCAGGGTCAAATCTAGAAAACATGGACCCCCCTCCTCAAATGCTCCATTTGATCTTGGTACGAGAACAAGTTATTAAAGACTGCACATGATCACAAAAACTGAAATGGCTAATTTGAATTTTAGGATCTGAGTGTGACAAACCATATATATGTTATCCTAATATGATTTAAAATGTCTTAAGTGTTATCTAGATAGTAGTGTGTAGAGATTGATATCTATGTTTGACATATTAAGGATAGGTAAACTATCCGAGTGGGGACTGTTGTAAAATCCAAAACATATATATCATGATTAACTAATGTGTAGAAATATTTGGGCCTCAAAACAATAATTCATAGATTTGTGTGTGTGTGGTTACATAGACTGATTGTGCAAATGCCCTCCTGGGGTGACAATGGCATAGTGGCAGCTGGGGTAAGACTACTTCCCTTTAGGGGGTAGATCAAAGCAAAAGACAAAAGGTCACGTAGACATGTTATCTAGCTGGAGTTTCCTGTCACACACACATTTTCAAATACACATCCACACACACACACACACTCACACACACCTAGTCACACACTCACACACACACACACATACTCACACACACATAGACACACACACACACTCACACACACCTAGTCACACACTCACACACACACACACATACTCACACACACATAGACACACACACACATTCACACACACACACACACAGACACACACACACACACATTCACACACACACACACACAGACACACACACACACACATTCACACACACACACACACACACATAGAACATCTCCAAACAAGCTAACTATTTCCTGGTATATTGTTAAAATAGTAATTTGAATCTTGAATTAAGTAGGTTTGGTCATACGTAAATGTCTACAATTAGTTAATGTGTCTGTGCTATTTTCATTTAGATTCAATATGATTAATTGGTTGTTCTATATGGTATTGAAATGTATTCTATTAAGCTAACAGAATGATTAGATTTGTTAGATATATGTTCTGAAAGTCAAACAGACTTAGTAATAAAGCTGTGTTTAGGTAATCAATATATTTTGAGGTTCATCAAAGTATTAACAAGTCAAGTAATGTGTTTAAGTAAAATTATAGGTTAGATATTATAGGTTAGATATTCTCTGGGTAACTGTGAAGAGGGTTTGGCCTATAAGCCAAACCCCTATTTTCAGATACCAGCTTAGCCGGTTTGTGATTGGGGCAGTAATGTGATGATGTCATCAACTCAGAGACACTCGGCCTGGGCTATAAGAATGGGGTGTAATGGTGGGAGAGGGACTCAGAAACAACAGAAGAACACTCTGAACCAACCAAACCCACAAGGACAGGACCTCACCTACCATCTCACCCATCTTCAGCAGGCAACGAGAACAAAAGGACTTTTTGGAGGGAAAACAGACTGCTTTGTTTTGTCAGCCAAGACAACACAAAGACCAGCAACAACTTATCAACTCATTCTTTATACTGTAATATTAGTCTGGTTGTTATCATCTTACGGCATAGTGTTTGTGATCAACAACCATAGCATTTTCTTATTATAATTTGTATACACTCTTAAATTTTGATTAAACAACTGTTATACCACTTTCCTCCTAATTCCTTCTGCCTTTCTGCCTGCACCACTGCAGTGTTTAAACAGAAGTGATTCCCAGCTTTAAAGTATTGAGACACAACGCCGAGTACTAGCCAACAGGGTTCTGAAGCAGAGCAGAACCGAAACAGCTTGGGAATCCACTTCATTTTCTTATACAGTGTGCCCCCCCCCCCCCCCCCCCCCAACCACCTCCAATGTAAATTACCCAGTATGGTTGTCAATATCCCAGTGTACCCAACCCCCCCCACCCAACCTCCTCCAATGTACAGTTTCTACGTCAAATGTATATACTCCCTTTTCTTGACTCCTTCTGTATCACAAACAGTACTGTATTTGCAAATCTGGTATGTCATAAATGTATAGATGTAGCAGTACTGACTATCTGTATGTCATGTATGTCATATATGTCCTGATGAATTGAAAATGGGGGACCCTGGTGGAAACAAGACGAAAGTCTTTCTCTGGTCTGCATCCCCTTAACAATTGTGTGTATTGAGCTGTACTGTATTGTACCCATTCTGCAATCTGTTAATAAAGTTTTCAATCAATCAATCAATCAATCCTACAGGTCGGTTGGTGCGCCTGCGCAGTAGAATCAGGAAGCGATGGGGGCGGCGCCCCTCCAAAGCGCAGACCCCTGACGCTGAGAGATCGCGCAGCGCAGGTGAAAAGATGCGACTGCTGCTATGTATGACTTAGTCCACATTACAGCCGGCTTGTGGGAGGCAAGAAACAGCGTTCAAGACAGGGGAGGGTTGAATTGGACGATACGAAAATTGGGATGGGAGAAAAATAGAAAATGGGAGAAAAAGTGGATAAAAAAAAAAGAAATGTCATCAATGTATTACTGTGAGATACATAGAATTCTATATGTATAGGACAAAAAATATCTAGTAGTAAATAAATGCTTTATGATGTCATTTGAGTCCATTCTGGTGATTCATATCCTTGATTCCCTTCAAGATCAATGAAATACCTTCGCCTGTTAAAGGGGAACACCACCCGTTTTAAGGATTCACATACAGTATATTGCTACTCTGCCCCCGGAGGGCTCAGCCAACATCTGATATGATGTATGATAGCCATTGTGGCAGATATTGAACACCACCAGGCTCGTCATCACACCATGTACAATAACACTGTATATACCGTATATTCATCAATATCCGTATATCTACACATATTCATGTTTACGTACCTGTATACATACCCACTCTGTGCACTGTACACGCTGTCTATATCTGTATATATCCCTTACCTACTCTTATTAGTTATACCACTGGGCAGTATGGCTTACTACCACAGTGTATTTATACTTGCATCACTGTACATAATAATAATGTACATACATCAGATTAACATATTTACTCAGTAGCTTTGTTATATATCTTCCTTCATTTACTTCATCACTTTATCACTTGTACTGTATATACACTGTATATACACTGTATACTACACACCTGTCCTGTATATTATTATGCATTTTACTATTATGCAATTTTGGTTGTACTGGATGACAATACACTTGAATCAAATCTGATCTAATCTACATACAGTATACAGAGAGAAAGACAAGGAATCCTACAGGGACTACTACCTTTATGATTTATTCACTAGCTTTATGACTTGTGACTTTCTTTGATATTTTGATATTAGGTGCGGAACTGGGGCAGCACTGCTTAGCCCCGCCCACAACACTGTCCACTTGCACTGCTCCCCCTCTGACCCCAGCTGTCAGAATCGGAGTGTGTGTGTGTGTGTGTGTGTGTGTGTGTGTGTGTGTGTGTGTGTGTGTGTGTGTGTGTGTGTGTGTGTGTGTGTGTGTGCGCGTGCTGGCAGGGACTGTGTGAATAATGCATGTATATGTGAGCCACTGGGGGGGAGAGAGAGAGAGGAGAAAAATGTAGGGCATGGTGACGTTGAGGCTCGGAATACATGCACACACACACATACACACACACACACACACACACACACACTCTCACACACACACACACACACACACACACACACACACACACACACACACACACACACACACACACACACACACACAAACAAAGACACAGACTCACACAAATACACACTGGAGACAGGTCTGTGGAGTCAAGTGTAGCAACTGTATCATCAAATATTGCAAATGGACACAAACATACGTGCACACACACACACACACACACACACACACACAAACCAGATTATTTTAGTGAATGGCGCAAGTGCAGTCAGCGTGTCTCTGCAGTGAGAACTGTGACTCCAGTTTGCCCCCTTGTGGCGAAGGGGTCACATTGAAAAATGCCACATTACAGCTTGTGTGAATGAATTAATGAATGAAAACTTTATTTAACAGATTGCAGAATGGGTACAAACAGTACGGCTCAATACATACAATTGTTAAGGGGATGCAGACCCGAGAAAGACGTTTGTCTTGTTTACATCAGGGTCCCCCATTAAATAAATGTAAATGTAAAAATAAAGTGTAAATCAGGTCTCAGTGCAGCAGTAAGACTCATGGCTCCAAGCTACATTGAAATATATGTATAAATTCACCATATTAACAAGTCTCTTGTCTCCAGTGTGAATGCTAATTGTTAATAACCTTTGTAGACATGCGGACCTGAACATGACGGCATCTGTTTGAGGAGTGGAGGAATCCCCTTTGGTTTCCCCCGACAATAGCTTAACTCACACCTAGGTGAGAGCCATGGGCCCCCCCCCCCCCCCCCCCCCCCACTCAAGCTCAGTGTCCCCTTGTCTCCCCCGGGGCTGGTTACACTGGGTGTTTTTGTTTTTGTTTTGTTGCTGAATGATTACGTTTGCTGTCCTAGTTAAATAGAAATGCCGTTTTGGCAGGATAACGCGTTGCCCTACTGACAACGCTGAAATTGTGTTTCCGTTTTGGATACTCGCCAAAACTCGCCGACAACGTGTCATGTAATCTGCGCAGAGCCGTTGCTGCTCAACGCCCATGCGCAGTAGATACCGACATCTGCGCGCCCTCACCAATGTCCGGTGACGACAGAGCTGTCCCAAATAGCTGCAGCTACCATGTGTTGTCAAGTTATTGTTATAAGGAGCCCAGTCCCATTCCCTTAACAATTGTTTGTATTGAGCCGTATTGTATTGTACCCATTCTGCAATCTGTTAAATAAAGTTTACATCCATTCATTCTGCTAGCATTAACGATTGCATGAGCAGCTGGCTAACGTGAGCTAACGTTAGCTACCAGACCCTGTTAGCTTAGAGCTCCTCTTTCAATCTTAACAAGCATTAAACAAAATGGCCCAGTCATCTATTCACCTTTGTTTAATACATGAGGCGTTGTCTAATGTTATCTAGCTACTGATAGCTCCTGATATCATCAGTTTGGTGCTGGCTGGCTAACGTGAGCTAACGTTAGCTGCTAGCCACAATGCTATACTGTTATAATGGCATATCCCTATCGCGTTAGCATGAAAGCTAACAAAATCGGCGACGATGAGACTAAACTCCGCTCTTGGTGGTCAATTGTGTTGATGTTAGTTTGGTTTCATCAACAAATGAGAGGCAGAACACACATCCGTTTTGTTTATTGCACTTTTATTGCACTTTCTTGGCTGAAAAATAAATGCTACATTGGCTAAATGGCTAACGCGAGGCATTTAAAGATGGTGGTTTGTTGCTTTTTTGCAGGAAGTGTATTGGCACATTACATTTTTCTGATTGGTTGAAAATTGCCTTCATGTTCGCCACCTACTGCTTTGGCATTGTACTACATCACTGTGCTCAGGAGGCAAAACCAATGTCTAACTGGCCTGCCATTACGTTGCGTTCTGGAAAGCGAAACTGACCTTGAAAACGAAACGAAAATACCCCCTGTGTCTAACCGCAGCCACAACAGACTGTGTTATCTGTGTTCTCCCCGCGGCCACGACGAGAGCGCTCCTCTCAGCCAAGCTCATTTCACCTGCACGTACCTTGTATGTCTTCACTATTGAACCTATATTGATCTTGAAGATGGGTCTACAGTATGACTGATGTTTGGTTTGGTTGCACCAGAGGCAGCAGCTCTGTGTAAGAGACTATCTTTCTAGTTTCTCCTGTTTTATATTTTCACTTATCTTTGTTCTACTCCTTCAATGTGTAATTTTTTTAAACACTTTTTTTAGTTATACTGTAATAAAATCTAGGAGGTTCAGCACTCTTATTCTGTATAGTGTGAAATGTACAAGTACACAACCCTGGACAGTGTGTCCATCTGTGCGTTTAAATGTGTGTGTGTGTGTGTGTGTGTGTGTGTGTGTGTGTGTGTGTGTGTGTGTGTGTGTGTGTGTGTGTGTGTGTGTGTGTGTGTGTGTGTGTGTGTGTGTGTGTGTGTGTGTGTGTGTGTGTGCGTGCGTGCGTGCGTGTGTGGTGTGTGTGTGTGTGTGTGTGTGTGTGTGTGTGTGCGTGTAGGTGTGTGTGTGTGTGTGTGTGTGTGTGTGTGTGTGTGTGTGTGTGTGTGTGTGTGTGTGTGTGTGTGTGTGTGTGTGTGTGTGTGTGTGTGTGTGTGTGTGGACACTGACCTGTGCGTGGAAGATGGAGAGAGACTTGGCTGTGTGAAGCGGGATCAGGACGCGGACCAGGAACTGCTTGTGCTCTGACTTCAGAGGCAGAGCGAAACCATTTATGATGCTGGAACAATGGAGAGAGAGCGAGAGAGAGAGACTTTAGTTAGACTAGACTAACTTTAATATTCACAGTTTGTTTCACCACACGAGTTAAAGTCATTTCTTATCCTAATGTAAACACATGGATAGCTCCACCTCCAAGAATAGGAACAGAGACACGTTTTCTTCAGTTGATTGAGCTCTATATCATCTGACAAAACAGTAGGGATGGGGGGGAAATATTGTGATATTTTGCATGCCAATATTATATGGATACAGTGACGCCAAGTATAGATATTTATTTTAAGAAAAAAAGAACACTTGACAATCCCATTTATTGCAATACAAATGATTGGAATGAGGTGAACAGACTGAAAACATGATCTTATTAGAACAGATTCTTATTGCAGATGGTTTTCCATTGGGGACATAATTTGCAGTTGAAAAAAGTAATGGTAATATATCACAATATCATGCATGATATTACAATATGGTGATAATATGATATCGTGGGGCTTCTGGTGATTCTGGTGATTCCCACACCTAATAAACAGAAGTTCTTTATGGCATTTGCAGTATTTTGCGTCTCTAAAAGGTGATGCCTGTAAACACTGTAGTAAAAGAGACCTATATACTGATAAACATTTGAAAGCATATTTTCCAACTACAAATTAAACTTTTCATATCCTCATAATATGTATGATATATTATAGGAACATTAAAACACCTTAGAAACATGAGCTCAGTCATACAGACATAAATGGAGTGATTATGACATAAACTGTAATATACAGGTTGCTCTGTGATGTACTTACTGTAATGCTTAGCCAATATTGGTTGTCTTTTGATTTGTGCCAAAAAGCTTATTTATATTGGAAATGGAGAGGAGAGGAGATGAGATAGATGAGAGGAGAGAGGAGAGGAGAGGAGAGGAGAGGAGAGGAGAGGAGAGGAGAGGAGAGGAGAGGAAAGGAAAGGAGAGGAGAGGAAAGTTCAAGTTCAAGTTCAAGTTCTTTAATAGTTGTCATACAGAAGTACAGAATACTTTCATACAAAATGCTTCTTACTGTTACGCTCCAGAGACTGTGCTAGACAAGATAGTATCAAATAACATAATAACATAATATAGCATGAATTTAGAAGAAGAAAAATGAGGTCACAGTGTTCGGTATAGACATATGTACAATGTTCTGAGTTACCATATAATATACAATACACAATACTATGCAGTGTACTAATGTACAGTACTATCTAGTGCAAAGCAGAAATGGGATGAGGTACAATTTTAGGTACAATTTACAGTAAGGTGTACGAGTTGTAGTGCAATCCTTCATCCATAAATATAAAGTGTGGGGAGTGGGTGCTACAGTGTGTTTGTTTAAAGTGGGTGTGTGCTATAAAGTGTGTGGAGTGGGTGCTACAGTGTGTTTGTTTAAAGTGAGTGTGTGCGTGTGGATGTGTGTGCTATGTGCGTTTGGTGGTTGTTGTTGTGTAGTGTTCATTCATTGTTCGTTTAGCAGCCTGATGGCCTGGGGATAGAAGCTTCTTCTGAGTCTTTCTGTGCTCGCCTTGAGACTCCGGTATCGCTTGCCTGACCGCAGCAGTTCAAAGAGGCAGTTGTTCGGGTGACTGGAGTCTTTAATGATTCTCTTAGCCTTGCCCTTGCAACGCTTGTTGTAAATGTTCTGGAGGGTGGGGAGCCCCCCTCCAATTGTGCGTTCGGCTGAACGTGTCACTCTTTGTAGTCTGCTTCGGTCTTGTGCAGTGCTATTCCCAAACCAGGAGGTGATGTTGCCGGTCAAGATGCTCTCTATTGTACATGAGTAGAAGTTCTTAAGGATCTTCTGGCTGACTTGGAACTTCCT
>NC_140165.1:115364017-115391517 GCF_963971535.1 Notolepis coatsorum
CAAGGGGGTTTACCAAGGTGCACTCTTTAGTGACTGACCATCTCAATTATCATGATTTCATCTTGGAACACTAGAATAATCTTACACCTATTTTGAGTTTTCAGTGGCTCACTATTTCTTTCCCAGAACTACATGTGCTGCTTTAATATGTATTCAGGCTGAAATTACTTCCCTTGCCAAAGTCTGTAAAGTGCCACACTACAAAATGTTTTTTAAATTGAAATCAATGAATTGAAACTGAAATCTACAGCACAAAAAATGCTAGAGATAATCTGATTGGCTGTGGTGTCCTGCCCGCCCACCATGTTTACAACACAAAAGACACATCTTCTAAGGTTAATGTTAGTCGACATGGTTAGTCAAAATGAACATTTGTGTTGAGATACAAACCTGGCTTTAAAAATGTTTACCTAATTATCTAAAAGGTCATTTTTACTTTGCAAAAAAACATAGAGGAGCTTTAATAAGCCCTTTTCACAGTGGCCATTTTGACACAGGTGTAATTAATAGAATTAATTATGGTCCTGTTCTATTTAGGTGTGTCACAAGCCATTCCAGTGAGATGGCATGGACCAGGCAAGGCCCTCGCCCTGGCACACCTAAATGGAACGGAATCATGATTAATGTTATTAATTACTGTACACCTAATTTTACCGGATGACATGTCGGAAATGGCTGCTGTGAAAAGGGCCTTTACAGTGTACAATCCTGGTGGATGAGCAAAATTGTTAAATACAAAACAGATACTCTGTAATTTTTTCCACGACTGATTAGCAGTCAAAACATAAAAAGATTAATATTGATGGTTGTGTTTTGAAATTCATGGAGGTGAATTAGTCATCTGCGTGTTGAAAAACATTCACAGCGATCTAGTGAAAACAAAGTGAAATACACAAATTATTGTATATTTATTGTATGAAGAGTTTCTGATTCTAATACTTTTTTAAAGGATGTTACTTACATATTCAGTGACTGTAGCGTCTTTCTCCATGAACTGCACCACACAGTAGGCCAGCTGTAGAAAGGAGAGGTGAAAATATGGTCAGTATACTATAATATATCCATACATATAGTCATATAGAGAAAGACACACATACATTCCCTGGAGCAATACACTCACACGTGCAAACACAATTCCTGAATCAACACACTTACATGCATGTACAAGCGCCCACACACACACACACCCCCAACCCCATCCTCATGACCCCTGCACCACATTGTCCAGCTACCTGTGTGTATTCTTCTCGCTCTGTGTTTGGCCCTCTGTGCTATCCGTAGTGTCTGTGAGTTAATCGTACAAGTCCGCGGGCAGATGAACCCTGGGCACTACGTTGGTGGGTGAGTGTGTAGACCTCCACACCAACACTAACCTTAACCACACTGTTTAATTAAACTAACCATAACTGTTTATCCAACCTCAAATCTAACCTTCACCATAAACATAACCGTTAATCTAACCCTTATTAAAACCTAACTTTATACCCTAAACATAACCACTGATTGAACCTTCAAAATAACCTTAACCCTGAACATAACCTTGACATGGGTTGGTAGTATAGTGGTTAATGCCTCCAACTGCAGAGACTATTCAAGGCTTACTGCTGGTAGTGCACCTTAACCTCACCTTCATACCTGTGTGTCCTATTCACGCACATAACTAGCTGTTTATAGTGACACTGACACGCTATCCGGTAGTGGACGATCCTATGTATGTCACGCATGGGCGTGCACACACACACGCACACGCACACACACGCACACATGAACATGACACATTCCCTGGAGCCAACAGGGACACAAAGGGATGTGAGCCTGTTATCCATCGGGATTACACCGCTAAAGATCGGAAAGAGAAGTTTTCCGAGAGGAGGTGTGTGTCACAAGTAGATGAGGACACACAAACACACACACACACACACAATTACAAGGAGGTTGATATGATATGTGTGTGTGTGTGTGTGTGTGTGTGTGTGTGTGTGTGTGTGTGTGTGTGTGTGTGTGTGTGTGTGTGTGTGTGTGTGTGTGTGTGTGTGTGTGTGTGTGTGTGTGTGTGTGTGTGTGTGTGTGTGTAATATCAGTTTCTGAATGTATATCTGCTCTTGCCCACTTTTACATGGCTCCAAAATTATTTTCTATATGTACACTATATCTGGTTTTACCATATCTGTGTGTGTGTGTGTGTGTGTGTGTGTGTGTGTGTGTGTGTGTGTGTGTGTGTGTGTGTGTGTGTGTGTGTGTGTGTGTGTGTGTGTGTGTGTGCATGTGTGTGCGTGAGTGTGTTTTGCGGTTGCCCCCTCCACCCAGGCCGTTGCCGTGGCGAGTGGGCACCGTGGCGACGGAGAGTGTGTGTGTGTGTTTACCTCGGAAGGAGTGATGTCACAGACACACACACACACACACACACACACACACTCCCCTGAGGCCAATCTGAGATAGAGTTTAGACCTCCTCCATCCTTTCTCTTTTCAACATCCCTTTCTTTCTCTCTCTCTTCATCTCTCTCTCTCTTCGTCTCTCTCGTCATCCCTCTTTCCCTTTCTTTCTCTAATTCACCTCATTGCTCTTTCTTTATTCCTCTCCCCTTTCTTTCATTCTCATTTCATCTGTCACTTCTGTCTCTCTCCCATCTCTCTCTCTCTCACTTCACTCTTCATCCTCTCTCATGTCTCTCTCTCTATCTCACTCTCTGTCTCTCTCTCTATCCCTCTTTCTCTCTCCATCACCCCCTCTCTCCCTTATCTCTCTCACTTCTCTCTCCATCTCTTTCTCACCTCTCTTTCCATCCATCCCTCTTCTCTCCATCCTTCCTCTCTCGTTTTCCTTTACATCTAAGACTAGCTGGTTGCTATCGCACCAGCTAATGGGATCCCTAATAAAATAAAATAAAATAAAATCTCTTACATTTCTTTCCACCTATCCCTCTCTTTGTCTCCGTCTCCATCCTCTCATTATTTCTCACTTTCTTCATATCTTTCTCTCTCATCCCTCTTTCTGTCTCTATATGCCTCTCTATCTCCCTCCCTGTCTCTCTCCCTCTCTCCCTCTCTCTCTCTCTCTCTCTCTCTCTCTCTCTCTCTCTCTCTCTCTCTCTCTCTCTCTCTCTATATATATATATATATATATATATATATATATATATATATGCCTCTCTCTCTCTTCTCTCTCTCTCTCTCTCTCTCTCTCTCTCCCCCCTATCTTTCTCTCTATCTCCTCTCTATATATATCTCTATATGCTTATCTCTCCCTCTCTCTCTCCCTCTCTCTCTCCCTCTCTCTCTCTCTCTCTCTCTATTCATCCCTCTCTCCGTCCATCCTCCCCCTCATCCCTCTCTCTCCTTACTCTCATTCAACTTTCAGGAGAGCGACGCAGACGGAGAGAGAGAGAGACAGACAGACGGAACGAGGCAGGGGAGGAGGAGAAAGAGGAGGAAGAGGAGGGGAGGAGGGAGAGAGAGAGACAGACAGACGGAACGAGGCAGGGGGAGGAGGAGAAAGAGGAGGAAGAGGAGGGGAGGAGGGAGAGGTGAAAGAGGAGGGAGAAGGGAGAGGTGAAAGGCCGGTGAAAGGAGGGGACATCAGGGGTTGAATGAGAAAAGCAGGAAGGAGAGGGGGATTAGGAGAAACGAGTGGAGTGGTTAAACTATTTAAAGCATTAGAGAGGCATTAGGAAAATACCCGGGGGGGGGGGGGGGGGGGGTGGGGGGGGGGGGGGTCATATGATCTGGTATTCTGTCGTTAGGTCAGAGTTTTATTTTTTCTGGGTACTGTATTGTTATGCTAAGGATTATGGCTATTGTAGGGTGTTAACAGTTTTGGTTTGGTGTAAATATGCTCTTGGATTCTGTTGTTAGGTTAAGATTTATGGGAATTGTAGGTTGTTGTTGGGCTAGGGATTATGGGTATTGTATGCTGTCAGACCGAGGGTTTAGCGCTGTTGACTTATCAGGGTGATAACAAGGGGATGTTTGATTCTGTTGTTAGGTCGGGCATTATGGGAATTATTGGGAAAAGGATTATGGGGATTGTAGGATATTTTCCGAGGTTTATTGGAGCCTGTTGATGTATCAGGGTGATAGTAGAAATCAGAAATATGTTAATAGACCTCTCATGTGTTCAATATGACGAGCCCCGGTGCATTTCTCTTTTCCACCTATGGAAGAAATGTCTTTTCCTTTCTCTTTACCATACATTTTGTCCTTGATGCTGCATGTGAAATTGCGTTTCACCAAAGGATCTTATGTTTCGTTAACCCTTTCACTACCACACTACCAAAGGGCTAACCCTTTCACTGCTGCGACAATACAGAAGGTTAACCCTTTAAGACTCAGAAGAAGAAGCTTCTATCCCCAGGCCATCAGGCTGCTAAACGAACAATAAACACTATGCAACAACCATCAAATGCACACAGCACACACACCCACACGCACACACTCACTTAAACAAACAACACACTGCAGCACCCACTCTCCACACTTTAGATCACACAAACACACTTTATATTTATTGATAAAGGATTTGCACTACAACTCGTACACCTACTGTAAATTGTACCTAAATTGCACCTCATCCCATTTCTGCCTTGCACTATATAGTATTGTATATTAGTACACTGCATAGTATTGTATATTATATGGTAACTCAGTTACGTCTACTCTGCATCGAACATTGTACATATGTCTATACTGAACACTGTGACCTCATTTTTTTTACTTCTAATTTACATGCTATACTATGTTATTTTATTTCATACTTATTTTGTCTAGCACAGTCTCTGGAGCGTAACAGTAAGAAGCATTTTGTATAAAAGTATTCTGTACTTCTGTATGACAACTATTAAAGAAACTTGAAACTTCACTGCCACACCACAAAGGGTTAACCCTTTCACTACCACACTACATAAGGTTAACCCTTTCACTTGCTAGTGAAAGGGTTAACATTCTGTAGTGTGGTAGTGAAAGGATTAACATTCCAATTTCTAAAAGCCAAATCTCGAACCCTAAACGACCGGATGTTGCAGAGAACGCTGGTGACGTCGGGGGACCTGCTCTGTGCCGCTACGCTAGTTTTGGCAAGAAAGAAAAAGAGAAGTGTATATATCAGACGTCTTGCTTCTTTCTGTTTTGCTCCTGAGAGTGTGCTAGATACTGTACTGCACTGGTAATATTATTTATTTGTGTTAACTTCTGAATAAAACAACTTATTAAACACAAGTACATCTTATTGAACATTATTTTGATATTTCATTACCAATTTCATAGCAAAACAGCTTTTCAAACAGTCTGTAATGCATTTTGGAAACGGGAGATGGGCTCATGGTGTAATGGGCCACCTGGCCTGAGAAACATAAGGAGGAAAGAAAAAGTAAGGACTTACTTCTGGTCATTATTTGGGTAGAACACACATATTTTGAATGCCTTCGGCAGGTTTTTTATTTATTTTTTTAGCCATTTTTTTTAATCGCCTGACAGCACTAATATATATATATATATATATATATATATATACATTAAATGTGATATATATAACAAGGTATAGTGCAATGAGTCTCAGTTGCTCACTGAGTGAGTGATGTTTTATTGACATTCTATTGGAGGGCGCAGGTCAAAATCGGATTGTATTGGACATTTGCGTTGCAATTTGTATTTCACTCAGTGCAGAGTGACACAACATTCACGCACCAGGTCCTGTTCTCCAGGAGTGTTCTCGTCTATGCCCACCTCTAATATATATATATATATATATATTAAGGCTGTCAAATATATCGCCTTAATATCGCGTTAACTCCCGATTCTATTAATGCCACTAATTTTTTTAACTCAAGATTAACTAAAAAAAAAAAAAAAAAAAATGTTTTACTAGACTTCACTCAGGTGTATTATTGATGCTCTCATTGATACTATGTTTGTTTCTGAAGTGTGTGTGTGTGTGTGTGTGTGTGTGTGTGTGTGTGTGTGTGTGTGTGTGTGTGTGTGTGTGTGTGTGTGTGTGTGTGTGTGTGTGTGTGTGTGTGTGTGAGATATAGAGAGAGAGGGGGGTGAGAGAGATGAGGAAGGGGCAAAAGAGAAAAAGAGCTGGGAGAGTGTGTGTGTGAGGGAGAGAGGGGGTGTGTGATTAATCAGCCCTTGTGTGGGTGAATGTAACAAGTTCCTAACGTTTTCTTTCCCCTATTATTTCATGCACACTTTATTCATTGTTTTAAATTATTATTTTCTTTTAAGTTATTTTGTGCATCACTCTGTTTTGAATTTGATGCAAATTTGCAATGCATGAGGGTCATCCTTTTGTGTTAAATGGCTGCACAAAGCAAGCATTTGTTGACTCGCATGTTGATAAGAGTATTAAAACTTGGAACTTGAAAAAGATCTGTTTAAGGTAAAAAAAAATAATAATAAAAAAAATGCGATTAATTTGCGATTAATCGCGAGTTAACTATGGACAATCATGCGATTAATCGAGTTAAATATTTTAATCGTTTGACAGCACTAATATATATATATATATATATATATATATATATATATATATATATATATATATATATATATATATATATATATATATATATATATATATATATATATATATATATATCAAGAGAATGTACATTGTATAATGTTAATGCACTTTACTGTTACATTTGCACTTGGTTAGATGCCAACTTATTTTTGTTGTACTGTACTTGTGCTGTGCAATGACAATACATTTGAATCTAATCTAATCTAATCTTAAACGGTCTCTGTGATTAAAAAATTACATAATTAACTCTAATGTCCTCATTAGAGGACAAATTCCATGTTGAGGGTATCTTCTTAATTTTTTTAAAACGTGTCTTTTCTTTGGGCCAGCTATGGAGAATTATGCCTTTCTGTGAGCCAGAGCGGGTTAAGCTGCATTCTAGGGTTTGACCAGCAGGGGGACACGGTGTGCCAGGCTGAAACCACTGCATGGGGGGCTGGCAGCCACCTAAACCACCAAGAAACCAACAAGTCACTCTGCAAACAGTCTGCATGTAAACAAGGAAAGCACACAGAAACAGTGGCTCATGGGAAATGTATTGACAGAGCAGAGTAGGGCCAGAGAGGGACATTGTCGTTTTAAGATGCTGGCAGTCTCAAGTTTCAAGTTTCTTTAATAGTTGTCATACAGTACAGAATACTTTCATACAAAATGCTTCTTACTGTTACGCTCCAGAGACTGTGCTAGACAAGATAGTATCAAATAACATAGTATAGCATGTAAATTAGAAGTAGAAAATGAGGTCACAGTGTTCAGTATAGACATATGTACAATGTTCGATGCAGAATAGACGTAACTGAGTTACCATATAATATACAATACTATGCAGTGTACTAATGTACAATACTATATAGTGCAAAGCAGAAATGGGATGAGGTACAATTTAGGTACAATTTACAGTAAGGTGTACGAGTTGTAGTGCAATCCTTCATCAATAAATATAAAGTGTGGGGAGTGGGTGCTACAGTGTGTTTGTTTAAAGTGAGTGTGTGCTATAAAGTGTGTGGAGTGGGTGCTACAGTGTGTTTGTTTAAAGTGAGTGTGTGCGTGTGGATGTGTGTGCTATGTGCGTTTGATGGTTGTTGTTGTTGATGCTGTTCGTTTAGCAGCCTGATGGCCTGGGGATAGAAGCTTCTTCTGAATCTTTCTGTGCTCGCCTTGAGACTCCGGTATCGCTTGCCTGACCGCAGCAGTTCAAAGAGGCAGTTGTTCGGGTGACTAGAGTCTTTAATGATTCTCTTAGCCTTGCCCCTGCACCGCTTGTTGTAAATGTTCTGGAGGGTGGGGAGCCCCCCTCCAATTGTGCGTTCGGCTGAACGTGTCACTCTTTGTAGTCTGCTTCGGTCTTGTGCAGAGCTATTCCCAAACCAGGAGGTGATGTTGCCAGTCAGGATGCTCTCTATTGTACATGAGTAGAAGTTCTTAAGGATCTTCTGACTGACTTGGAACTTCCTTAGGCGCCTGAGGAAGTAGAGGCGTTGTCGTGCCTTCTTCACAACACTGTCAATGTGTGTGGTCCATGTCAAGTCCTCGGATATGTAGGCTCCGAGGTATTTAAAGCTGTTGACTCTCTCAACCGGTGCCCCGTCGATGCTGAGGGGGCTGTAGTCCTTGACCCCCGACCTCCTGAAGTCCACAATCATCTCCTTTGTTTTGCTGACGTTCAGGGAGAGGCTGTTTTCCTGGCACCATCCCGCCAGGACCTTGACCTCTTCCAGGTAGGCCCTCTCGTCGTTGGCAGAGATCAGGCCCACCACCACTGTGTCGTCAGCAAATTTGATGATTGTGTTGCTACTCCGCTGAGCCACACAGTCGTGTGTGTACAGGGAGTAGAGGAGGGGACTCAGAACACAGCCCTGGGGGGCCCCTATGTTGAGGGTGATGGATGAGGAGGTGCAGTTGCCTGCTCTCACCACCTGGGGTCTGCCTGGGGTCTGATAAATAGTATGTTAGTACTCCCCTTAAAACCCTTAGCAATGTCATCAATGTGGCGGCTACGTGGTGCAGTGGGCAAGGCGCTCACCACGAATGCTGGAGACGCTGGGTTCGCCTGTTCGAGCCCAGCGCTCCACATTGCTTTCAGTTTAGCTGGTCGTCCGTACTAATACACATTGGCAGTATTAGGGGGTGGGGATCGGGCATTGTGGACAACGACTCCTACAGGTCGGTTGGTGCGCCTGCGCAGTAGAATCAGGAAGCGATGGGGGCGGCGCCCCTCCAAAGCGCAGACCCCTGACGCTGAGAGATCGCGCAGCGCAGGTGAAAAGATGCGACTGCTGCTATGTATGACTTAGTCCACATTACAGCCGGCTTGTGGGAGGCAAGAAACAGCGTTCGAGACAGGGGAGGGTTGAATTGGACGATACGAAAATTGGGATGGGAGAAAAATAGAAAATGGGAGAAAAAGTGGATAAAAAAAAAAGAAATGTCATCAATGTATTACTGTGAGATACATAGAATTCTATATGTATAGGACAAAAAATATCTAGTAGTAAATAAATGCTTTATGATGTCATTTGAGTCCATTCTGGTGATTCATATCCTTGATTCCCTTCAAGATCAATGAAATACCTTCGCCTGTTAAAGGGGAACACCGCCCGTTTTAAGGATTCACATACAGTATATTGCTACTCTGCCCCCGGAGGGCTCAGCCAACATCTGATATGATGTATGATAGCCATTGTGGCAGATATTGAACACCACCAGGCTCGTCATCACACCATGTACAATAACACTGTATATACCGTATATTCATCAATATCCGTATATCTACACATATTCATGTTTACGTACCTGTATACATACCCACTCTGTGCACTGTACACGCTGTCTATATCTGTATATATCCCTTACCTACTCTTATTAGTTATACCACTGGGCAGTATGGCTTACTACCACAGTGTATTTATACTTGCATCACTGTACATAATAATAATGTACATACATCAGATTAACATATTTACTCAGTAGCTTTGTTATATATCTTCCTTCATTTACTTCATCACTTTATCACTTGTACTGTATATACACTGTATATACACTGTATACTACACACCTGTCCTGTATATTATTATGCATTTTACTATTATGCAATTTTGGTTGTACTGGATGACAATACACTTGAATCAAATCTGATCTAATCTACATACAGTATACAGAGAGAAAGACAAGGAATCCTACAGGGACTACTACCTTTATGATTTATTCACTAGCTTTATGACTTGTGACTTTCTTTGATATTTTGATATTAGGTGCGGAACTGGGGCAGCACTGCTTAGCCCCGCCCACAACACTGTCCACTTGCACTGCTCCCCCTCTGACCCCAGCTGTCAGAATCGGAGTGTGTGTGTGTGTGTGTGTGTGTGTGTGTGTGTGTGTGTGTGTGTGTGTGTGTGTGTGTGTGTGTGTGTGTGTGTGTGTGTGTGCGCGTGCTGGCAGGGACTGTGTGAATAATGCATGTATATGTGAGCCACTGGGGGGGAGAGAGAGAGAGGAGAAAAATGTAGGGCATGGTGACGTTGAGGCTCGGAATACATGCACACACACACACACACACACACACACACACACACTCTCACACACACACACACACACACACACACACACACACACACACACACACACACACACACACACACACACACACACACACACACACACACACACACACACACACACACAAACAAAGACACAGACTCACACAAATACACACTGGAGACAGGTCTGTGGAGTCAAGTGTAGCAACTGTATCATCAAATATTGCAAATGGACACAAACATACGTGCACACACACACACACACACACACACACACACAACCAGATTATTTTAGTGAATGGCGCAAGTGCAGTCAGCGTGTCTCTGCAGTGAGAACTGTGACTCCAGTTTGCCCCCTTGTGGCGAAGGGGTCACATTGAAAAATGCCACATTACAGCTTGTGTGAATGAATGAATGAATGAATGAATGAATGAATGAAAACTTTATTTAACAGATTGCAGAATGGGTACAATACAGTACGGCTCAATACATACAATTGTTAAGGGGATGCAGACCTGAGAAAGACGTTTGTCTTGTTTCCATCAGGGTCCCCCATTTTCAATTCATATAGACATATATGACATACATGACATACAGATAGTCAGTACTGCTACATCTATACATTTATGACATACCAGATTTGCAAATACAGTACTGTTTGTGATACAGAAGGAGTCAAGAAAAGGGAGTATATACATTTGACGTAGAAACTGTACATTGGAGGTTGGGTGGGGGGGGTTGGGTACATTGGGATATTGACAACCATACTGGGTAATTTACATTGGAGGTGGTTGGGGGGGGGCGGGGGGCACACTGTATAAACAAGTAACACTGTACATTGAGGGGGGGGGGGGGAGGAGACACTGTACAAACATACACAATTGTACATTGAACTATTGACAAAACCATACTAGGTAAATGACTGTACATTGGAGGGGGTTGGAATGATTGGGTTAGGATATTTACAGGGGCCAGTGTTGAATTGCAGTCTCCCGTAGGTGTCCCTTGAGAGAGGTTTTGAAAGTGGGTAGTGATCCACATTCCTTTACAGCTTTGGGTAGGGCGTTCCACATTGATGTGGCATAATTGCGAAACGTGTTTAGTCCCTTATTTGAGCCGAATCTGGGTTTGACATGATTTGTGGAGCTCCCTCTGGTGTTGTGATCGTGGTATTCACTGACCTTTGGGAAGTATTTTGACATGTACATGGGTACCTTGGTCGTGTAGTGTATCTTGTAGACCAGGCCCATTGCAAGTTGTTGTACTCTGTCGTCTACTCTAAGCCATCCTAGGTTGTCGAAGTGGGCAGGGGTGAGGTGGGTTCTAGGAGTAAGGTCAAGCAGTAGTCTGACCAGTTTGTTTTGAGATGTTTGTAATTTTGTTTTTAGCGCCTTTGAGGTGCTTTGGTACCATGAGGTGCAAGCATAGTCGTAGTACCCCTGAATGAGTGCTCCTGCCAGAGTCTTCAGGGTGTTCTTGTTTACCAGAGAGGAGATCCGGTACAAGAATCGAGTTCGTTGGTTGACTTTTTTTATTACATTGGATGCCATTTTGTCACAGGAGAGATTAGCCTCTAGGATGGACCCCAGGTAGGTAATTTCATCTTTCCTTGTGACAATATTGTCACCCACTGTAACTGAGAAGCCGTCGGTCTTGCTGAGTTTGTTATTTGAACCGAAGAGAATGGACTCTGTTTTGCCCATGTGTAATGATAGTTTGTTATCAGCGAGCCATATGCAGATTCTGCCTAGTTCCGAGCTGAGGGTTTTTTCAACCTGTAACTTGTTCTTGTCAGAGACCAGCAGGGCTGAGTCGTCCGCAAACAGGAACAAGTTGCAGTCACAAGCTGACGACATGTCATTTGCATAAATTAGGAACAGTAGCGGTCCTAGTATGCTTCCTTGTGGAACACCACAGCTCACTGTGAGGGGGGGGGATAGGGTACCGTTTACCTCCACCATCTGTTCCCTCCCCTCAAGGTAGGATTGCATCCAGCTCACTGATAGACTATCAAAACCAATTGCTTTTAGCTTGTCAATCAGAATGGAGTGATTGACCGTGTCAAAGGCCTTTTGTAGGTCCAGCATGACCATGCCGCAGTATTTGCCTGCGTCCACCTCTTGTTTGATGTGGTCATTCAAATAGAGAAGGCATGTGTCAGTGGAGTGGGATGTTCTGAAGCCAGATTGGAATTCGTAGATTAGATTTTTTTCCGCTAGGTACTTTTCGACCTGTTCGTGAATGAATTAATGAATTAATGAATTAATGAATTAATGAATGAAAACTTTATTTAACAGATTGCAGAATGGGTACAAACAGTACGGCTCAATACATACAATTGTTAAGGGGATGCAGACCCGAGAAAGACGTTTGTCTTGTTTACATCAGGGTCCCCCATTAAATAAATGTAAATGTAAAAATAAAGTGTAAATCAGGTCTCAGTGCAGCAGTAAGACTCATGGCTCCAAGCTACATTGAAATATATGTATAAATTCACCATATTAACAAGTCTCTTGTCTCCAGTGTGAATGCTAATTGTTAATAACTTTTGTAGACATGCGGACCTGAACATGACGGCATCTGTTTGAGGAGTGGAGGAATCCCCTTTGGTTTCCCCCGACAATAGCTTAACTCACACCTAGGTGAGAGCCATGGCCCCCCCCCCCCCCCCCACTCAAGCTCAGTGTCCCCTTGTCTCCCCCGGGGCTGGTTACACTGGGTGTTTTTGTTTTTGTTTTGTTGCTGAATGATTACGTTTGCTGTCCTAGTTAAATAGAAATGCCGTTTTGGCAGGATAACGCGTTGCCCTACTGACAACGCTGAAATTGTGTTTCCGTTTTGGATACTCGGCAAAACTCGCCGACAACGTGTCATGTAATCTGCGCAGAGCCGTTGCTGCTCAACGCCCATGCGCAGTAGATACCGACATCTGCGCGCCCTCACCAATGTCCGGTGACGACAGAGCTGTCCCAAATAGCTGCAGCTACCATGTGTTGTCAAGTTATTGTTATAAGGAGCCCAGTCCCATTCCGATAACAATTGTTTGTATTGAGCCGTATTGTATTGTACCTGTCGTGGAAATATTATCATGTCATTATGGATCTGTGTTGTTTTATCATGTCATACAGCTTGAGTTTCAGTCTGACCAGATTTACTGGTTAATGTGTGTATGTCTCTTTAAGATTACTTTCTCAGTCGTAACGAAGTTGCTGTTTCTACCAGCCATAGAGCCATAACCCAAGGTCATGGGAACTGTAAGATGGAGCTGTTTTTCCTTCCAGGCTTAGCCATAACATAGTCGTATTATTAATTTCTCTAACCAGCCATTTTGTTTTCTTCTACGTCATTTCATGTATTCAATTGTATGTCTGACCAGGCCTCTGGGTCAGTCCCTGTCAGACGCTAGGGGGTAAACATGTCTGTCTCTGGCGGGTGACTGGCCTGGCAGCGTGGCCACGCTGTCATGAACTTTCTTTATTAAATAAACCTTCTTATTATTATTAATAATGACTCAGAATGATTAATGTAAGCGGCTCATCGTTTGTCCATTAATAATTCCCATTACAGATGGCGACGAGATGTTTTTTTTTAACCGATGGGTGTCGAGGTCGGCCGCCAAACGGACTCTGCAGAAAGGGTGAATCCTGGAATTCCGGGGGAGCGCTGTCTCGAGGCTCCTCCGTGCGAGACACCGAGGGGAGAGAACCAGCTGCGCCGTCCGCTTGGCTGTCACCTCCGGCATGAACCTTGGGGACGCGTGATGAGGAACACTCGGTGAGCTGTTGACATTCTGATTTCTGTTTAAAAAAAAATTTGTTTTTAAATTTATAATTAGAGGTCTAAACTAGAACATGGTGCCGGTCAGAGCTATTTTTTAAATGTATATTACTATGTGCTCTGCAGTGGTTATTTTTTTCATTGTATTGGTGTATTACTGTGCTTGGTAGACTGGCGATGGTTTTTTTTTCTATAGTTTCTCAATCTTGGTACGTCCCGAATGTATTAGGCAGGGATTAGGCTCGTGCCTTATAGACGGGGTGCGGGTGCCTACCACGAGTATAATAAAATATGTTGACGACGAGAAGAATTATGGGATATTTTTTTTAATTAGGTTAATATATATTTTAGAGCGATGGGGGTCGAGTTGGCCGCGAGCCGAGGCGCTATGCGGGCAGGTTGAAATCTTGGGTTTCAGGGAAAGCGCTTTCTTCTTCTCAATACTTCCCCACACATGGGAAGGGAGTGAGGAACCGCTTGCTAGCGTCCGTTTGGCTGCCAACTACGGCTAGAATCCATGGGAGCGTGGGGGAGATATTCGGTGAGCTGGGCATTCTGTTTAGAAGCGGTTATTTATAAAGTAGCCATTCTGTTTAAAAGCGGTTATTTATAAAGAGGCCATTCTGTTTAAAAGCGGTTATGTATAAAGTAGCCATTCTGTTTAAAAGCGGTTATTTATAAAGTGGCCATCCTGTTTAAAAGCGGTTATGTATAAAGTAGCCATTCTGTTTAGAAGCGGTTATTTATAAAGTGGCCATTCTGTTTAAAAGCGGTTATGTATAAAGTAGCCATTCTGTTTAAAAGCGGTTTTTGTTTCTATCTATAAAGTACTTATGCGAGTGGGGTATTGAATATAGGATAATGTGTGTAACCCCCCTGTGTTTCCTTGAGTACTGGGATTTAAGGGGTATGTTCTGGCTGTACGCTGTTTACAGAGCTTTTTGTCTCCGAGTGCTCAGGAGGAACCAATTTTTGGGGGCTACATAATTTGTACATAGTATTGTTTTTTTGGGTACCTTTTTTATGGTTTTCCTCTGGACACTTTAAATTAAGAGGTATGTTCCGATAATTAGGCGTGAATTACATTTGTATCCGAAATAACAGGCGTGTGCAAAGTACTGTGAGTATAGTGGAAAGGGCAAATAGTTTTAGGCACTGATTCTGGGTTTTTTGGTTGTTGCACTGTTTTTGGGTTATCACAAAGAGGCGGGAAGAGGGTCTGTGCGTGAGGATACCAAGTGCGTGGGATGCCAAAAGATAGGGGGACAGGGCTTATGTCGTGTGATTAGTTTTCCACTACCTTATCTGGTCAAACTGCAGTTTTTTCTGAGAAGAAATAGGATAGGGGCATTGTATCCGAAATAACAGGCGTGATACGTATCCGAAATAACAGGCGTGATACGCTACTCCACAGAGCTTTTTTCTCGAAAGTGTTCAGAGGAAACGATTTGTCGGCCACATATTTTATTGTGGGTTTTTTATTTGTTGTCTTTTATTTTCTGTTTGGTTTGTGTTTACCTAGAAAATGGAAAATGTGGACAGTTTAGAGGG
Source organism: Notolepis coatsorum (assembly GCF_963971535.1). NCBI lineage: Eukaryota > Metazoa > Chordata > Actinopteri > Aulopiformes > Paralepididae > Notolepis > Notolepis coatsorum. The sequence goes on from NC_140165.1 coordinate 115,379,401, forward strand.
GCCAGAAAGGGGGGCCTGTGGGGTCATGACGGGAGAAGCTAAGAATCTGTTTTTCTGTCTTTTCTCCCACGGTGTGCCCGGGGCTGGATTTTGGGCTCGGTGTCTTTCCGTGTGCGTCACCGTCACCGGCCGTCCCGTCTCCTATCCGCTGGTCTCGCCGGCGACCATCAACTCCGGTGCGCCGGGCATTGGTGTAAAGACCTATAGAGCCTATAAGGAGGTGTTCGAGGGGAAAAAAGCACAATGGCGTGCAGAGGTGCAGGACGGGACGGGCCCACAGCGCATTGGCTGGACGCACGGCGGGGAGACATCGACCTGAGCTCAGGCAAAGTATAGCGCACACTCACATGCACGCACACAGATCGATGGAGATACAGGTACAGCAATATATTAAGGCCATGTGAACAAATCACTGACAATGGGCCTTCTGAAATTTGTATTAGTAGCTCCAAAGTTATCATAAAGTGTATAGGGTTTAGGTATACCTTTGAGACTGGGATTTAAATACATTTCAATATATACCCTGTTTTGAATCAACATAAAAAAAAAAAAAAGAGAGCAGCCATAAAGGCACAAATATGGGTAATTATTTTTATTAAATACAGGATAGAATAGAAACAAGTGCATACTGTAGCACAGGCTGTGCACGCTGTTATATTACATAGAAATATTTTCCTCTGTCTGTGTAGGCACACACACACACACGTTTACATGCACGCACGCTGTGATAGGGGATAAACAATTCGCTATTTTATCTGCATCGTTTGTGTTTATCTGCATCGTTTGTGTTTATCTGCATCGTTTGTGTGTGTTGACATTGCCATGGGTGAATTTACGTCAGTTAGTATCTTGTTATTGACAGTAGAGCTGGACTGTTTTTGCTCATCATCACATTGTATCAGCCACCAAAATACTCATCAATATTTACATAGATTGACACTTGTGTCTGTGATCAATACATAGCTACTGCCGGAGAAATTGGGCTGCTAAATGAGGATTAGAGATCAGTAACGTTTTGGTGGTGTTCGTTCAGTGATAACAACATTGGCTAAATAGCTAACAAAATGAATACAACATATAGCGTGGCTAACGACACAGAACAACGTTAAAACAAGTGCATGCATGATTGTTTACAATAAGCGGGTGGTCAAAGGACTGACATAACGGGTAGATTGCCTGCACACCACGGGGCACACAGGGGTTCCGCGAGGTGCCTGATGGGAATGTTTCTTTAAGAACAACTATTGAACTAAACAAATAGTCTATCTAGTGCTTCATGTGTATACAATAAGTGCTTAATCTAATAACATGAACTAAAAAAAAAAAATCGATCAAAATGTCTTCACACGTTTCGTAAAGTTATTATAGGAACTTTATCAACTTGACGTCCGCGGCAGGCGTCATTGCTTTTACCAACAGGGTTCCCAACGCGGCTCTGGTTCGTTATCGTTTACAAGGGAATACAAAGCGGCTGTCGTGATAATCACACAACAATACTTCCGGTCCGGTCGGTGGGCTTCATAATAAAAGTCTAGAACACCGGAAAAGACGGAGCGGTGGGCTTCAAAATAAAAGTCTAAAACACCGGAAAATAAGTTTATTTTGTACAGCGTTTTCCTCCACGAGTACTCGAGTACATCATGTGATCAATCGATCTGGATTATTTCTGCCCATCCCTAGTTTATCCTGTGCAGCAAGTCATATTGTTTATTGTTGAAAAGGATCCCCATTAGCTGTCGCCTGAGCTGAAGTCTCCATTCCAATAGAGATAGTGTATATTTTGGTCTTTATTTTGCTATACATTGTGGCGAGGGGAAGCCACTGTATATATATATATGTATATATATATGTTATGTGTATATATATATATATATATTGGGGGGAGAGACAGGTATAATGGGGGGGCAGACATCATTATCAACATCAGCTCACATATTTAAGTAGTGCATTCTTAGGTGGTATTTGAAAGACATGGCGTTGTCGGCAGGAAAGACACTTTACTATTCAATTTACTTATGTTCAGTGGGCAGTTATTCCAATGATTGATGGCACGATGAACAACAGTCCTCTTTAAAGATTTTGGTATTGTATGAGAGGGCGCTGTCATCAGGTATCAGCGTAGTATGTGCGTTTCTCTTTAAGAGAGGCACACATTAGCCAGTCAAAACAATTTGGTTATGATCTATGTTGATCCTTGCTATAAGGCCATAAGTGACATTGTTATGGGATCCGCTCTGTTTTCCTTGTAAAGCAGCCATAATAGTCATTTCAGCCAATCCTCAGGGTGATGTTCCAGCTCCTTCCACGTCATGTGTGTATTAACTGTCTTGCCGAACGAAAGATCGCTCTCACTTGGTGATCGGACATTTGTTTACATGGTCTGATTACCAACTGCGCATTCCTTATCAATTGATCAGTGTGAGGAATTAAAACTATCTTCCATTCCTTATTTCAAACTTTGGCCTCAGAACAAGTTATTGCTCATAGATCCGTTTTGTTTTCCTTGTAAAGCAGCCATAGTAGTCAGCCTTGCCCGCAGAACAGTACATTTGTTCCTATAACTTGCCTGAAAGAAAGCCAATGTTGAGGGTCTCCAGAACGAAGAAGGTCATCTAAAAAAATGATTCGTTGATAAAAGATTTAAAATTCCTCCTTAAAACTGTGGGGCAATGGTCACTTATGCCTAGGTAGAGAACCCCACTAGCTGAGATCCTGTCATATTTATTGAAAAGGGAGTCAGAATCAGATTTCTTCAGCCAGGGCCCTGTTTCTTGTACCTGGATAACTGAGTTAGCCGGATAACTTTAACTGGATAACTGAGTTAGCCGGACTTTCCGGTTCCATGTACGTGGATTTTCCAAATCACCATGACAACAGATCCAAAAGTTTGAGCCTGGTCGAAAGCAGAGTTCAAGTTCAAGTTAGCCGGATCACGCAGAGCCACGCCCCCGCAAAGAAAGTGACAGCCCGTTTCCTGAAACTATTCCCACAGTCTACGATCTGCATTATACCATTCTGAATTACGTTTTTGTGCTCCATTCTTCCAGAGGGGGCTTTTGAAATGTAAAATAGACCCAAAATGCTGATACTAAATTCACTTTGTCCTAAATAATGCACGTTATATATACCGTAGCGACGGTGGCGCTCGCTCGTGCGATGTACACATTATGTGGTTATTTTAATTGTAACTGGGATTAAGATGTCTGATGAGATGCGCTGTTTGACGGATTTGAGAAATTGAATGAGCCGTTGACGTCACATTAATGAATGAGGATAAAGAGATAAACTTCATTCAAAACAAAGGATATTCTAAACACGGGTCTCTCGTTCATTAATGTATAAACAATGAATTTATCCCATCTGGCACAGTGGTGCAGCGGTAGTGCTCAAGCCTGCCAACCCAGCGGCCGGGGTTCAAAACCCGGTGTTTCCAATATGATTTTTTTGAATATAATATTAATGATTATACGCCAAAGTAGCCTGGTTTTAAGTTAAAATATTATAAATCTACATGCATTGAGGATGTCATTCTTTATATAGCTCTCAACGTGCACCAAATTGAATTATTCCTATATTGCAAAAAGAGGGAGACGACTAGGGTCTAGAACCCCGGTCGTCTGTGTGAAAGTCAAAAGAACAACCCGTTAGACCACATTGGAGATAAGTTAAAGATTGACTATACATCAATCAATGGGTAAGAGAGCCGTATCGTAATTCTGTATAACAGTTAACTAATTATTTTCGCTAGCAAGATCTCATTTGATTATTCAATCCAGCAGGCAAGTTTAAAGAAATATAATCTGATTGATTGAGGTAATGAGGGACTTAAAATTAGCCTATAGATAACGCATTTAACTTGTCGGCGAGGCGATTGAGCCGTATTGCAATCTGTCAATAAAGTCTTAAATCAATTAATCAATCAATGCCGTTAGAGAATCAGGATCTCTGCCATCGATACGTGCTGGCTTTTCACCTAAAGCGGCCGCGCGCATTTAGCCTGAGTCGCAAGTCTGGCTTGAGTTAACGAGACTAAATCCACCTTCGTGGAACAGGAAAATCCCGGCTTCAAACATCGGGTTAACTGAAGCTGGATAGTGACATCTTGATCGACTTAGTTGAGCCACGTGCAAGAAACAGGGCCCAGGACAAGTACAGTGGGGCTCAATACACACGGTGATCGAAATGTGTTGGCTTAGCAAAGGGCGATAGAAGGAGTGGTTCAGAGGCAGGATGTTTAGCACACTGCCAGCGAGAGTGGGTTTTTATTTTTTGTTTATTTGGTTTGTCCAGTTCTATTCATATCTGATTTGGCATAGTATGGAATTTTGCCATAACAATGACTGAATGGAGTATATTCTGATTTATGGAGTGATAAAAAGAGATATCCAAAATCCCCTTTGGCTCTAATATGTCGACAAAATGGAGCTATAATTTTGAAAATGGCTTTATCCAATGTTCAGATTTCTGTCCTGGAATTATATGCAAATTAGTGCATATTTAAGTAGATCAGGCCTCATGTGCATGTTTGAACATACAATTGTGATAAAAAAAAAAAAAAAAAAGGTAGTGTCTTAATGTAAGTAGTGAACTGGGGAAGTTTCAGTGTGATATATATTAGTTCACCTGCAGTGTCTCCCCTTTAAGTTCAGTTCAGTCTTAGACCTGTCCTCTGGTAAGGAGGTGAGAACTACAACATGTCACCCCTGAGTGACAGTGTGATTGAATGACCTTCGTCCAGCTTCAGAATACAGTTTTTTTATTATTAATTCTTTATTTTCTTTCTCTCTCTTTAATCTTATTCGTATGTCACAGGAGTGCACGTGATTGTGTTCAGTTGTGTTTGAGCCATGTACTGATAACATTACAAGTTATTGCTCATATTATATTATAAATCTCCCATAACAATAAGTATCAGAAAGCCTAGGTCAAAAACCTCAGTTGTATTTGAGCTATGTACTGATGGTTTTTTCTTTCTTTTTTCTGTGGTGGGGTCTCGCTGAACGGTCTCTTCACTCTCCTTGCGGTCCGGCACCCGTCTCTGACCAAGAGGAGGACGCGCAGAGGACCACTGTCTGTACCAGGCTTCTGCAGTTACAGCGGTGACACATGGACAGTACTCCGTGACCATCAGCCGAGCATGGACACTGAGACAGTTTCTAGCAGGCCTATTCCATCAGGGCCACAACCAAGGGCCTGAGTGGGGGGACCGACTACAGCTGGTTTCTGTGAAAGTAAGCTGTCCCAATCTGCTCCAGAACTAGGAGGCAGAGGGCCTATCGGCTAGTGAACGATGGGGCGCTAAGACCATCAACCGACAGCTGACTCCAGTCTGATAGGATCAGTGGTCCTGAGATAAAGATCTTAGAGACAGTTTCCAGCAGGTCTAAGCCATTCACCGGACAGGCTCCTTGCATCGGAGGGGAGGATCATCAGGACCGAGCCACGGCATACATGGACTGCAGAGGGGGGTGCTTGGACCAGCGACCGGGGGAGGGAGAAGAGACCGTTTCCGGGATGAGGCAAGTTTTACCCACAATGCTTAGGTTTGAACCACAATACATGCAGATATTACAGTATTGTCCTAAAAGATGTTAGGTAATGATGTAATGAACTTTCTTTGCAATAGTAACCAGTTATTTTTTTCATTCTTTGTGAGGAGTCTGCTAATTGTTTTTGTTTTGTTTTGGCTATCTCCCGGAGAATGCAGTCACGTGTATTCTGTTTTCGCTATGTTATATTTCGTGAGCGCAGTCTATCTTGCAAGGTACTGCCCTGTGTTTTCTTTTGTGATTTCAATTTTTCAGCTTGGTGGTGGGAGAAGTATGGCCTTGACAAAACCAGAGGCTGGACTGTACCCTTGAGTCCTCCAACCACCGCCTGGGCATTTGCAAAGAGACGCTAAATGATGGTTGCTGTTATGACAACTTCTCTTTTGCACGTGACACAGGGTCTATGCAGAGGACCTTTTGTTTTTTAGATAATAAAAATAGTTTTTTGCTGAGTTTAATGATGATAATATTTTTTGTTGTCTTTATGAAGTGATAATGATTGTGATTAATAATTATCAAGAGGAGGGAACTGTCGTGGAAATATTATCATGTCATTATGGATCTGTGTTGTTTTATCATGTCATACAGCTTGAGTTTCAGTCTGACCAGATTTACTGGTTAATGTGTGTATGTCTCTTTAAGATTACTTTCTCAGTCGTAACGAAGTTGCTGTTTCTACCAGCCATAGAGCCATAACCCAAGGTCATGGGAACTGTAAGATGGAGCTGTTTTTCCTTCCAGGCTTAGCCATAACATAGTCGTATTATTAATTTCTCTAACCAGCCATTTTGTTTTCTTCTACGTCATTTCATGTATTCAATTGTATGTCTGACCAGGCCTCTGGGTCAGTCCCTGTCAGACGCTAGGGGGTAAACATGTCTGTCTCTGGCGGGTGACTGGCCTGGCAGCGTGGCCACGCTGTCATGAACTTTCTTTATTAAATAAACCTTCTTATTATTATTAATAATGACTCAGAATGATTAATGTAAGCGGCTCATCGTTTGTCCATTAATAATTCCCATTACATACCCATTCTGCAATCTGTTAAATAAAGTTTACATCCATTCATTCTGCTAGCATTAACGATTGCATGAGCAGCTGGCTAACGTGAGCTAACGTTAGCTACCAGACCCTGTTAGCTTAGAGCTCCTCTTTCAATCTTAACAAGCATTAAACAAAATGGCCCAGTCATCTATTCACCTTTGTTTAATACATGAGGCGTTGTCTAATGTTATCTAGCTACTGATAGCTCCTGATATCATCAGTTTGGTGCTGGCTGGCTAACGTGAGCTAACGTTAGCTGCTAGCCACAATGCTATACTGTTATAATGGCATATCCCTATCGCGTTAGCATGAAAGCTAACAAAATCGGCGACGATGAGACTAAACTCCGCTCTTGGTGGTCAATTGTGTTGATGTTAGTTTGGTTTCATCAACAAATGAGAGGCAGAACACACATCCGTTTTGTTTATTGCACTTTTATTGCACTTTCTTGGCTGAAAAATAAATGCTACATTGGCTAAATGGCTAACGCGAGGCATTTAAAGATGGTGGTTTGTTGCTTTTTTGCAGGAAGTGTATTGGCACATTACATTTTTCTGATTGGTTGAAAATTGCCTTCATGTTCGCCACCTACTGCTTTGGCATTGTACTACATCACTGTGCTCAGGAGGCAAAACCAATGTCTAACTGGCCTGCCATTACGTTGCGTTCTGGAAAGCGAAACTGACCTTGAAAACGAAACGAAAATACCCCCTGTGTCTAACCGCAGCCACAACAGACTGTGTTATCTGTGTTCTCCCCGCGGCCACAACGAGAGCGCTCCTCTCAGCCAAGCTCATTTCACCTGCACGTACCTTGTATGTCTTCACTATTGAACCTATATTGATCTTGAAGATGGGTCTACAGTATGACTGATGTTTGGTTTGGTTGCACCAGAGGCAGCAGCTCTGTGTAAGAGACTATCTTTCTAGTTTCTCCTGTTTTATATTTTCACTTATCTTTGTTCTACTCCTTCAATGTGTAATTTTTTAAACACTTTTTTTAGTTTTACTGTAATAAAATCTAGGAGGTTCAGCACTCTTATTCTGTATAGTGTGAAATGTACAAGTACACAACCCTGGACAGTGTCCATCTGTGCGTTTAAATGTGTGTGTGTGTGTGTGTGTGTGTGTGTGTGTGTGTGTGTGTGTGTGTGTGTGTGTGTGTGTGTGTGTGTGTGTGTGTGTGTGTAGGTGTGTGTGTGTGTGTGTGTGTGTGTGTGCGTGCGTGCGTGTGTGTGTGTGTGTGTGTGTGTGTGTGTAGGTGTGTGTGTGTGTGTAGGTGTGTGTGTGTGTGTGTGTGTGTGTGTGTGTGTGTGTGTGTGTGTGTGTGTGTGTGTGTGTGTGTGTGTGTGTGTGTGTGTGTGTGTGTGTGTGTGTGTGTGTGTGTGGACACTGACCTGTGCGTGGAAGATGGAGAGAGACTTGGCTGTGTGAAGCGGGATCAGGACGCGGACCAGGAACTGCTTGTGCTCTGACTTCAGAGGCAGAGCGAAACCATTTATGATGCTGGAACAATGGAGAGAGAGCGAGAGAGAGAGACTTTAGTTAGACTAGACTAACTTTAATATTCACAGTTTGTTTCACCACACGAGTTAAAGTCATTTCTTATCCTAATGTAAACACATGGATAGCTCCACCTCCAAGAATAGGAACAGAGACACGTTTTCTTCAGTTGATTGAGCTCTATATCATCTGACAAAACAGTAGGGATGGGGGGGAAATATTGTGATATTTTGCATGCCAATATTATATGGATACAGTGACGCCAAGTATAGATATTTATTTTAAGAAAAAAAGAACACTTGACAATCCCATTTATTGCAATACAAATGATTGGAATGAGGTGAACAGACTGAAAACATGATCTTATTAGAACAGATTCTTATTGCAGATGGTTTTCCATTGGGGACATAATTTGCAGTTGAAAAAAGTAATGGTAATATATCACAATATCATGCATGATATTACAATATGGTGATAATATGATATCGTGGGGCTTCTGGTGATTCCCACACCTAATAAACAGAAGTTCTTTATGGCATTTGCAGTATTTTGCGTCTCTAAAAGGTGATGCCTGTAAACACTGTAGTAAAAGAGACCTATATACTGATAAACATTTGAAAGCATATTTTCCAACTACAAATTAAACTTTTCATATCCTCATAATATGTATGATATATTATAGGAACATTAAAACACCTTAGAAACATGAGCTCAGTCATACAGACATAAATGGAGTGATTATGACATAAACTGTAATATACAGGTTGCTCTGTGATGTACTTACTGTAATGCTTAGCCAATATTGGTTGTCTTTTGATTTGTGCCAAAAAGCTTATTTATATTGGAAATGGAGAGGAGAGGAGATGAGATAGATGAGAGGAGAGAGGAGAGGAGAGGAGAGGAGAGGAGAGGAGAGGAGAGGAGAGGAGAGGAGAGGAGAGGAGAGGAGAGGAGAGGAGAGGAGAGGAGAGGAAAGGAAAGGAAAGGAAAGGAGAGGAGAGGAAAGTTCAAGTTCAAGTTCAAGTTCTTTAATAGTTGTCATACAGAAGTACAGAATACTTTCATACAAAATGCTTCTTACTGTTACGCTCCAGAGACTGTGCTAGACAAGATAGTATCAAATAACATAATAACATAATATAGCATGAATTTAGAAGAAGAAAAATGAGGTCACAGTGTTCGGTATAGACATATGTACAATGTTCTGAGTTACCATATAATATACAATACACAATACTATGCAGTGTACTAATGTACAGTACTATCTAGTGCAAAGCAGAAATGGGATGAGGTACAATTTTAGGTACAATTTACAGTAAGGTGTACGAGTTGTAGTGCAATCCTTCATCCATAAATATAAAGTGTGGGGAGTGGGTGCTACAGTGTGTTTGTTTAAAGTGGGTGTGTGCTATAAAGTGTGTGGAGTGGGTGCTACAGTGTGTTTGTTTAAAGTGAGTGTGTGCGTGTGGATGTGTGTGCTATGTGCGTTTGGTGGTTGTTGTTGTGTAGTGTTCATTCATTGTTCGTTTAGCAGCCTGATGGCCTGGGGATAGAAGCTTCTTCTGAGTCTTTCTGTGCTCGCCTTGAGACTCCGGTATCGCTTGCCTGACCGCAGCAGTTCAAAGAGGCAGTTGTTCGGGTGACTGGAGTCTTTAATGATTCTCTTAGCCTTGCCCTTGCAACGCTTGTTGTAAATGTTCTGGAGGGTGGGGAGCCCCCCTCCAATTGTGCGTTCGGCTGAACGTGTCACTCTTTGTAGTCTGCTTCGGTCTTGTGCAGTGCTATTCCCAAACCAGGAGGTGATGTTGCCGGTCAAGATGCTCTCTATTGTACATGAGTAGAAGTTCTTAAGGATCTTCTGGCTGACTTGGAACTTCCTTAGGCGTCTGAGGAAGTAGAGGCGTTGTCGTGCCTTCTTCACAACACTGTCAATGTGTGTGGTCCATGTCAAGTCCTCGGATATGTAGGCTCCGAGGTACTTAAAGCTGTTGACTCTCTCAACCGGTGCCCCGTCGATGCTGAGGGGGCTGTAGTCCTTGACCCCCGACCTCCTGAAGTCCACAATCATCTCCTTTGTTTTGCTGACGTTCAGGGAGAGGCTGTTTTCCTGGCACCATCCCGCCAGGACCTTGACCTCTTCCAGGTAGGCCCTCTCGTCGTTGGCAGAGATCAGGCCCACCACCACTGTGTCGTCAGCAAATTTGATGATTGTATTGCTACTCCGCTGAGCCACACAGTCGTGTGTGTACAGGGAGTAGAGGAGGGGACTCAGAACACAGCCCTGGGGGGCCCCTATGTTGAGGGTGATGGATGAGGAGGTGCAGTTGCCTGCTCTCACCACCTGGGGTCTGCCAGTCAGGAAGTCCAAGACCCACTGGCAGAGGTCATAGCCCAAGCCCAGGTCCCTGAGCTTGGCTATGAGTATGGAGGGGACTATGGTATTGAATGCCGAGCTGTAGTCGATGAATAGCATTCTCACATAGTTCCCCTGCCTCTTGTCCAGGTGTGATGCTGCTGTGTGCAGCACATGGGCTATGGCGTCCTCCGTGGACCTGTTGGGGCGGTATGCAAATTGCAGGGGGTCCATGTTGATGGGGAGGGAGGAGCAGATGTAGCCCTTTACTAGCTTCTCAAAGCACTTCATGGCTATGGAGGTGAGAGCTACAGGGCGGTAGTCGTTGAGGCAAGCAGGCTTGGATTTTTTGGGTACAGGGATAATAGTGGACTTCTTCAGGCAGGTGGGGATGACAGCCTGTTCTAAGGACAGGTTAAATATGTCAGTGAATACTGGGGCCAGTTGGTCGGCACAGACTTTTAGGACGCGGCCGGGGATGCCGTCCGGACCTGCTGCCTTCCTGATATTTACTTTTTTAAAGGTCCGCCTCACCTCATGCTCTGTTACCCTGAACACTGCGCCTCCATCAGCAGCCGACCCCCCCCCCCCCCATTGCCGTGGCTTGTGAGCTGGTGTTGTTATTACCAGCATCAAACCTCGCATAGAAGGTATTGAGGTCATTTGCTAAGGAGATGTCACTGTTCAGTTTGAGGGAGGCGCCTTTGTAGTCTGTCATCGTTTTGAGCCCCTGCCACATAGCTCTAGAGTCAGCTTGTTCAAACTGGAGTTCAATTTTATCCCTGTAGCGCCGTTTGGCCTCTGACACTGTCCTCCTTACGTTGTATCGCGCCACCTTGTGGTCATTCATGTTGCCTGCCACTAGGCCGTCGTTGTATGCTTTGGTGCGCTCTCTCAGAGCTTCACGGACGGATTTGTCTACCCAGGGTTTTTGATTTGGGTAAACTTTCATTTTGGTAGTGGGGATTGTTTCTTCCACCCTAGTACAAACATAGTCCAGCACTGTTTCCGTGTAGACATTAATGTTATCTGTGTCGCGGAACACATTCCAGTCTGTGTAGTGAAACACGGACCGGAGCGTCTCCTCTGACGTCAAATCCCATTTCTGCACCTCTCGCGAGACTACAGGAGTACTTTTAATTCTCTGTTTGTACTTTGGTGAAAGAAAGATGGACGCGTGATCTGATTTACCAAAGCCACTATCAGAATGAGCCTTGTAGCCACCTTTAAATTGCGTGTAACAGTGATCTAGGATGTTACCGCCTCTGGTGTTGCAAGTCACATGCTGATAGAAGTCAGGCAATACCTTTCTCAGATTGGCGCTATTGAAATCTCCCAGCACTAAAATGGCGGCGTTAACATTCGCCACTTGTATTCTATTTACCTCGTCGTGGAGTCTGGAGAGCGCAACCTTGTTGCTGGCTTGCGGTGGAATATACACTCCGATCAGGACGATCGCCGTTAACTCCCTCGGGAGGAAGAAAGGACGACACTTGATGGTTATATATTCCAGTTCTGGGGAGCAGTGGTTGGATACTTCCTTCACGTTAGTTGGATCGCTCCAATTTTTGTTAAACATGAAGGCAATACCTCCTCCACGTTGTTTACCGGACTCTGCTGATGTCCGATCCTTGCGATGGATAAAGAAGTGATCTGCCGGTTGAATTGC
>NC_140165.1:115394017-115399017 GCF_963971535.1 Notolepis coatsorum
GGAGAGGAGAGGAGAGGAGAGGAGAGGAGAGGAGAGGAGAGGAGAGGAGAGGAGAGGAGAGGAGAGGAGAGGAGAGATGAGAGGAGAGGAGAGGAGGGGAGGGGAGAGGAGGGGAGAAGAGACCGGAGAGGAGAAGAGAGGAGAGGAGAGAGGAGAGGAGAGGAGAGATGAGAGGAGGAGAGGAGAGGAGGAAATCATTGTTATAGTGTGTACATTACTGGAACATGATTTCCTGTTGCTCTTGCCCCCTCTGTCCTCATCTCATCTCTTCTCCATTCTGCTCCTCTCCTCTCAGACAAAATACAATTCCTCCACTAATATCTCACCCGCTGTTTTTCGTCATCGCCTGTGTGTGTGTGTGTGTGTGTGTTTGATTGATTGATTGAAAGTTTTATTAACAGATTGCAGAATGGGTACAGTACAGTACAGCTCAATACATACAATTGTTAAGGGGATGCAGACCAGAGAAAGACTTTCGTCTTGTTTACATCAGGGTCCCCCCAGAGGACAGAAAGAGAGAGAAGAGGAGAGATTATAGGAGAGGGGACAAAGGGAGAGGAGAGGAGAGGAGAGGAGAGGAGAGGAGAGGAGAGGAGAGGAGAGGAGAGGAGAGGAGAGATGAGATGCGATGAGATGAGATGAGAGGAGAGAAGATGAGAGAAGGGGGAGGAGAGAGGAGAGGAGAGAAGAGGAGAGAGGATGGGAAGGGAGAGGAGAGGAGAGGTGAGAGGAGATGAGAGGAGATGAGTGGAGAGGAGAGGAGATGAGAGGAGAGGAGAGGAGAGGAGAGGAGAGGAGAGGAGAGGAGAGGAGAGGAGAGGAGAGGAGAGGAGAGGAGGACAGGAGAGGAGAGGATAGGAGAGAATGGGAGAAGAGAGCAAAAGAGAGAAGATGAGGAGATAAGAGGAGAGGAGAGGAGAGAAGGGAAGAAGAGAGAAGAGGAGAGATGAGAGGAGATAAGAGGAGAGGAGAGAAGAGCAAATGGGAGATGAGAGGAGAGATGAGAGGAGAGGAGGGGAGAGGAGAGGAGAGGAGAGGAGAGGAGAGGAGAGGAGAGGAGAGGAGAGGAGAGGAGAGGAGAGGAGAGGAGAGGAGAGGAGAGGAGAGGAGAGGAGAGGAGAGATGAGAGGAGGGGAGGGGAGAGGAGGGGAGGGGAGAGGAGGGGAGAAGAGACCGGAGAGGAGAAGAGAGGAGAGAGGAGAGATGAGAGGAGGAGAGGAGAGGAGGAAATCATTGTTATAGTGTGTACATTACTGGAACATGATTTCCTGTTGCTCTTGCCCCCTCTGTCCTCATCTCATCTCTTCTCCATTCTGCTCCTCTCCTCTCAGACAAAATACAATTCCTCCACTAATATCTCACCCGCTGTTTTTCGTCATCGCCTGTGTGTGTGTGTGTGTGTGTGTGTTTGATTGATTGATTGATTGAAAATGTTATTAACAGATTGCAGAATGGGTACAGTACAGTACAGCTCAATACATACAATTGTTAAGGGGATGCAGACCAGAGAAAGACTTTCGTCTTGTTTACATCAGGGTCCCCCATTTTCAATTCATCATAACATATATGACATACATGACATACAGATAGACAGTACTGCTACATCTATACATTTATGACATACCAGATTTGCAAACACAGTACTGTTTGTGATACGAAAAGAGTCCAGAAAAGAGAGTATATACATTTGACATAGAAACTGTACATTGGAGAAGGTTGGGGGGGGAGGTTGGTTAGGAGGAGTGGGTGGGGGACACTGTACAACTGAACAAGCAAAACTGTACATTGGAATATTGACAAGAACATACTTGGTCATTTACTGTACATTGGGGGGGGTTGTGTTAGGACATTTACAGGGGCCAGTTTAGAATTGCAGTCTCCCGTAGGTGTTTTTTGAGAGTGTTTTTGAAAGTGGGTAGTGATTCACATTCCTTTACAGCTTTGGGTAGGGCGTTCCACATTGATGTGGCATAATTGCGAAACGTATTTAGTCCCTTGTTTGAGCCGAATCTGGGTTTAACATGATTTGTGGAGCTCCCTCTGGTGTTGTGATCGTGGTATTCACTGACCTTTGGGAAGTATTTTGACATGTACATGGGTACCTTGGTCGTGTAGTGTATCTTGTAGACCAGGCCCATTGCAAGTTGCTGTACTCTGTCGTCTACTCTAAGCCATCCTAGGTTGTCAAAGTGGGCAGGGGTGAGGTGGGTTCTAGGAGTAAGGTCAAGCAGTAGTCTGACCAGTTTGTTTTGAGTGCTTTGGTACCATGAGGTGCATGCATAGTCGTAGTACCCTTGAATGAGTGCTCCTGCCAGATTCTTCAGGGTATTCTTGTTTACCAGAGAGGAGATCCGGTACAAAAATCGTGTTCGTTGGTTGACTTTTTTTATTACATTGGATGCCATTTTGTCACAGGAAAGATTTGCCTCTAGGATGGAACCCAGGTAGGTAATATCTTCTTTCCTTGTGACAATATTGTCACCCACTGTAACTGAGAAGCCGTCGGTCTTGCTGAGTTTGTTATTTGAACCGGAGAATGGACTCTGTTTTGCCCATGTGTAATGATAGTTTGTTATCAGCGAGCCATATGCAGATTTTGCCTAGTTCTGTGCTGAGGGTTTTTTCAACCTGTAACTTGTTCTTGTCAGAGACCAGCAGGGCTGAGTCGTCCGCAAACAGGAACAAGTTGCAGTCACAAGCTGACGACATGTCATTTGCATAAATTAGGAACAGTAGCGGACCTAGTATGCTTCCTTGTGGAACACCACAGCTCACTGTGAGGGGGGGGATAGAGTACCGTTTACCTCCACCATCTGTTCTCTCCCCTCCAGGTAGGATTGCATCCAGCTCACTGATAGACTATCAAAACCAATTGCTTTTAGCTTGTCAATCAGAATGGTGTGATTGACAGTGTCGAAGGCCTTTTGTAGGTCCAGCATGACCATGCCGTAGTATTTGCCCGTGTCCACCTCTTGTTTGATGTGGTCGTTTAAATAGAGAAGGCATGTGTCAGTGGAGTGGGATGTTCCGAAGCCAGATTGGAATTCGTAGATTAGATTTTTCCGCAAGGTATTTTTCGACCTGTTCGTATAAAAAAATTTCCATGACTTTCGAGATGGAGGTTAGGATAGAAACAGGGCGGTAGTTGCCAGGGTCTAATTTACTGCCTTTTTTGTGCAGGGGTGTTACTCTCGCAATTTTGAAGTCCTTGGGGACGTGTCCCTGTTTTATGGAGAGGTTTATTATGTGTGTGATGACTGGGGTGATGCTGCTGAGTCTCTGAGGAATTTGGAGGGGATGTTGTCATGGCCAGTGGCCTTGTTAGGCCATGGTTAGACTAGTGTTTTTGTGGTAGTTTTTTTAATACGTTTGCTGTCCCGTTTTCCGTTTTTGAGTAGCGCCAAAACTCGCCGACAACAGTCATGTAATTTGCACCGAGCCGTTGTTGCGAAAACGCCCATGCGCAGTAGATACCATCTGCGTGCCCTCACCAACGTCCGTGCGCAGTAGAGTGTAACCTACAGCCCGCGCGCAGCATCCCTCCTGTCTGTCTGTCTGTCTCGAGCCCGGGGGAGCAGCACCGTGTATCTCTCCAGTCTGGGCTGTCTGTCTGTCTGTCTCGAGCAGCACCGAGCAGCAGAGCCCCCCATGCCCCGCGTGCCTCATCTCTCCTGCCTCGAGCAATGCCATAACGCGCATTCATAACGTTATTTCGCGGGACTGTACATTGTAACATTAACACAGCCCAGCTGTCAACTGTACGTAGGCTACTTTGTAACTTTCGGGCGTTTTATTCATAACAAACATTGACGCGATTCCGCCAACACATATGTAATATTAATAGGTTTTGCTCACAGAGAGATAGATAAATAAATAAACATAATCACAGTTATCTACCAACAACTGCATGTACTGTAGAAATGTATGTTTCAGTGCAGATAAAGGTACTGTACAAAATAACCTCTAAAACACTGCTAGAATACACAAGCAGTTAGAGTGCGCTGTGTTAACGTTACAATGTACAATCGCGCGAAATAATGTTATGAATGCCCGAAAACATTTGTGATGTTACAGTATGATGTCATAATCAAACATTCTAGAACATTTGTGTATCTATTCAACAATTCTCTCACAGCTGAGTGTGGACGACAGCGGGGACGAGGGAGAGTAACTACCTCCCCGCGCATGCTCAGTTTTGAATTCGAGCCGAGATCCGTTGTGGTCTGACCAAGCCTTGTTCTGACAAAACGAAAGCGCTCAAGGTGCAAAACGAATGTCTAACTCGGCTGCGAAACTCGGCTGCGAAACTCACCTGAAAACCTAAACGAAAAACAGCCTAGGTGTAACTTACACCTTAGGCTGAGGTTACACCTTTCGTATCATTTCGTATTGTTTTCTTATACGTATCGCCGCGTATCGCCGCGACGTCATGCGCCTCGAGTCACACTTTCGTTTTTTTTCCGTTTTTGTCAGCCGAGCACACTGATGTAGTACACTGCCAAAGCAGTAGGTGGCAGTAGGTGGCAAACATGAAGGCAATTTCAACCAATCAGAACGAATGTGCCAATACACTTCCTGGTGGAAGCTCCAGCAAAGAAAATGTCAATAAGGCAGGCGCCTATGCCGCGCCACCATCTTGCAATGCAAGATGCACTCAATGCAGCAATAATTTTTCAGCAAAGCCTAATAAAAGTGCAATAAACAAAACGGATACATTCACTGTGTGTTCTGCCTGTCATTTGTTGATGAAACAAAACTAACATCAACACAAGTGACCACCAAGAGCGGATAGTTTAGTCTAAAAAACGATCGGTAGCATTGTTAGCTGCATGCTAACGTCAATGGAGTATGCCATTATAACAATATAGCATTGTGGCTAGAAGCTAACGTTAGCTCACGCTACTTAGCCAGCACGAAACTGATGATATCGCGAGCTATCAGTAGTTAGATAACATTAGAGACAACGCTGTGTGTATTAAACAAAGGTGAATAGATGACTG
>NC_140165.1:115404588-115414588 GCF_963971535.1 Notolepis coatsorum
ATTTTGAGTAAAAAAAATGGCTTTTAACATGTGCAATGTTCAATGAAATAGAAAAATAAATAATAAAAATTGTTGATTAATCCCACTGGTCACAATGGTGACCGTAATAATGTTTTTGTTATAAGGCTCTGCAATGTTACTGAGTGATGTAGCAATGTATTTCCAGCTAAATTGAAATAATAAACAAATAAAGGGTCTCAATTAAATATGTGGTAGTAAAAAGAACCTGTGGGAGGATTTCAACAAGATAAATGCGACAACAGTGCAAAATATTTCACTATGATATTTCAGAGCAAAAAAAAAAAAAAAAAAAAAATATACGTTTTTTTTTTTTTTACTGCTGCCCCCTGTGCCTATGCAAATGCCCCTGCGTGCCTATGCAGGCACGCGTGCCTAGGGTTGCCGACCCTGATATACAGTATAATAGTATTCTCAGTTGCATCATAGAAAATAAAGAGAGGAGAGAAGAGACGAGGAGGGGAGAGGAGAGGAGAGGAGAGGAGAGGAGGGAGGGGAGGGAGGAGAGGAGAGGAGAGGGGAGTGGAGGAGAGGAGAGGAGAGGAGAGGAGAGGAGAGGAGAGACGAGGAGAGGAGAGGAGAGGAGAGGAGAGAGAGGAGAGGGAGGAAGAGGAGAGGAAGAGGAGAGGAGAGGAGAGGAGAGGAGAGGAGAGGAGAGGAGAGGAGAGGAGAGGAGAGGAGAGGAGAGGAGAGGAGAGGAGAGGAGAGGAGAGAGGAGAGGAGAGAGAGAGAGGAGATGAGATGAGATGCGATGCGATGCGATGAGAGGAGAGGAGAGGAGGAGAGAGAGGAGAGGAGAGGAGAGGAGAGGAGAGGAGAGGGAGAGGAGAAGAGAGAGATGAGAGAGGAGAGGAGAGGAAGAGGGGAGGACGAGGAGAGGAGAGGAGAGGAGAGGAGAGGAGAGGAGAGGAGAGGAGAGCAGAGCAGAGCAGAGCAGAGGAGAGGAGAGGAGAGGAGAGGAGAGGAGAGGAGAGGAGAGGAGAGGAGAGGAGAGGAGAGGAGAGGAGAAAGGAGAGGAGAGGAGAGGGAGAGGGGAGAGGAGATGAAGAGAGGAGAGGAGAGGATAGGAGAGGAAGAGGGGAGAAGAGGGAGAGGGAGGAGAGGAAGAGGAGAGACTAGATGAGGGGGGGAGTAGATGAGAGTAGATGAGGATAGAGTAGTGGAGAGGATAGGAAAGTAGAGCAAGAGGGGAGGAGAGAAGAGAGAGGAAGAAGGGAAGGGAGGGGAGGAGAGAGTAGATGAGAGTAGATGAGGAGAGGAGAGGAGAGTAACACAGTAACAGGTGTCATAGTTTCATGGCTGAAGTTGCTTCCTCTCTAGACAGCAGGAGAGAAGAGAGAGAGAGAGTAGTGTGGACGTCTACGTATTGTTGCTTTAATTAAAGGGCCTACTACTACTACTGCTACCCCTACGGCCTTGATCAATTTAGCCTGAATTTGTGAACATGAAAAAGGCTGTCCTGAGGCAAAACACTCGTCACGGGACTCAAAGCGTTTTCCGAGACATCTCTAATCATGTGCGTCTCTCCATTCCTCATGCTGGTGTGCACTCAGGTCTCACCTCGGAGCTGCCACGTTCGATTATAAGAACTGTCGGCTTTCCATTACCTTTGAGAGCGGTTTTCCCATTAGCTGACAAGCGCCTGGTAAGCGTGCTTAGACGGAGAGAAAGAAATGAAGAGAACAGCAACCCTGAATCACATTGCAGGGTTTTATGATGTTGTTATGAATTCTCAGTTCAATTTAGTTCACTGCAGGCCGCGTCTCTCGCATTACAATATCCAGGATAATGGCTGCGTTCCACGGCACAGAGCCATGCCAAGTTCCATCACACACAGAGGCCTGTGGGCCCAACGCAATATGGTGATGCTTGGAGTTCCATCAAGCAGCAATGACATCAATTGAAATCCTCTTAGCTGCTCCGACATGGGTTGAGAGCGTCAAGCATCAAGCATCGATTTGCAGGTTAGATTTCAACTTTGATCGAGAAAATGAGGCAAAACGAATTCACAACCGGAGGCAAACTTGCACGCTCTTCCGCTGACGGGAGTTGAAGGCGAAGATATTTTCACCCTGGTGTGGTTTGCGAAGAAACTGATTTTATATAGCAAAATGACAGTCGTGTGATAACTAACAATTGTGGAAACACTGTCATGAAGCTTACTGTCAGGTTTTAAACTGTGTGGGTATCAAACAGGAAGAAAGACTGTCCGGTTTTAAACTGTGTGGGTATCAAACAGGAAGAAAGACTGTCAGGTTTTAAACTCTGTGAGTATCAAACAGGAAGAAAGACTGTCCGGTTTTAAACTGTGTGGGTATCAAACAGGAAGAAAGACTGTCAGGTTTTAAACTGTGTGGGTATCAAACAGGAAGAAAGACTGTCCGGTTTTAAACTGTGTGGGTATCAAACAGGAAGAAAGACTGTCCGGTTTTAAACTGTGTGGGTATCAAAAAGAGAACAAAGACTGTCAGGTTCTAAACTGTGTGGGTATCAAACAGAGAAGAAAGACTGTCAGGTTCTAAACTGTGTGGGTATCAAACAGGAAGAAAGACTGTCAGGTTTTAAACTGTGTGAGTATCAAACAGGAAGAAAGACTGTCAGGTTTTAAACTGTGTGGGTATCAAACAGGAAGAAAGACTGTCAGGTTTTAAACTGTGTGGGTATCAAACAGGAAGAAAGACTGTCAGGTTTTAAACTGTGTGGGTATCAAACAGGAAGAAAGACTGTCAGGTTTTAAACCGTGTGGGTATCAAACAGAGAAGAAAGACTGTCAGGTTTTAAACCGTGTGGGTCAATATTTGTATTGTTATTACCTGTATTGCTTTTACCCGTTGTCCTATGCTCTGCGTCTCTTTTATGCTCATGGTACGGTATGTCTATTTTACTGCTGTGAAGCAAGTTTGGGCTGCAATTCCTGTATGAAAGGTGCTATAAAAATACAGTTTATTATTATCATTATTATCCATAGTCCATAGCGTTTTTGTTATTATTATTATCTTTAAAAACTGCCCGGCACCAGCGTGACGTGTGGGTGTGAAGCTGAGGTGGGACGGAAAGAGGCAGGACGGAAAGAGGTGGGACGGAGAGGCGGGACAGAGAGGCGGGATGGAGAGGGGGGAAGGATAGAGGGGAAGGAGAGGTGGGATGGAGAGGTGGGATGGAGAGGTGGGATGGAGAGGTGGGATGGAGAGTTGGGATGGAGAGACGGGATGAAGAGGGGGGAAGGAGAGGTGGGATGGAGAGGTGGGATGGAGAGGGGGGAAGGAGAGGTGGGATGGAGAGACGGCTCCATGCAGTGCGTCGTCATGGTCAGGCTGCTCCAGCGTTCGCTCCATGCAGCGCACCGTGATGTTTTGTTTACTCTACCGAGGGTCAAAGTTGTGGAACTCTTTGCCTCCACATATGTTGGAACTTTCTTTTCTGAAGTTCAAAAGAGCACTGAAATCTCATCTCCTAGATCACCAATATATAAACCGTGGTCTGATGGCTTGTTGTATTTTGTTATTGTATTTTCGTTTTATTATATATTCTTCCTGTCATTAGTTGTTTTCTTTACACCCGAAATCGTATGTCATGGGTGCCTGCTTCGGTGTCTATATGTAGACCTGCTTGTATGTATTGTGAATGAATGTTCCTTGTGTGTGTTTGTTTGGGGGGGGGATTTTATATTTTATCTTGATATAATAGTGTAGTGTAATTTTGCTTCCTGGTGAATGCCACATGCAGGCCCCTAGAGGGTTTTTAGGCAATTCTCCTACACATCCCTTTGTGGATTGTATTGTATTATATATGTAATAGTTTTTATATGTGTAAACAAACAAAGAAACAATGGTGAGGCTGCTCTGTGTTGCTCTGGAGGAACGCACCGCTGTCAGCACCATTCATCCCGCAGTGCCCAGGCCGCCACGCGTGGCCGTTATTTAATACAGCGGAGGCAACACATATTTTGTGCTGAGACGCGATTATGTTAATCCCTATAGGGTAGACTGTGATGGGGGATATTTACATAACTGGCAACCCGACCCTTCTTTTACAACGGCACAAACGTTCTTAGGCGTTGTTTTCAAAAAAATACATACTGTAGTACAAGGAAACCAAAAGCGTACTGACTTCGGCTAACGGCAGGACCAAAGAGATGCTCATCCAATAGGGGATCCTGAAACATCTGGGCATCCAATAGATGATACTGAAACATCGTGGCATCCAATAGGAGATCCTGAAACATCTTGGCATCCAATAGGAGATCCTGATACATCTTGGCATCCAATAGGAGATCCTGATACATCTTGGCATCCAATAGGAGATCCTGACAGGTTCCATAATAGGTTCCAAAATCCCATTCCAATAATGATAAGGAGGTAGCTTACCAATAAGGGCCTTAAAAATTAACAAATACCAGTGTTTGTTCCACCTCTCCGTCAGAGAGGGCCAGTCAACCGTCTCATAAAGGACACAGTGATGATGAGTGTCGTAGAGATATAGAGATGATATCCTGGACATTATATACTGTATATAGATAACCTTATCAGTAAATAGCAGTAAAAAAAAAAGAAACAGCTTGTTGGCGGGCAGAGGGTCGAGGCAGTGTTTACTTCCGTCCTGGATTATGGTGATGTGATTTATCGGCGTGCGGCTGCTACCATGCTTAAACCTTTGGACTCGCTCTATCAGCCCTCTCTCTGATTTATTAACTGTGATGTATATGGAACGGAGGCGACGGCGGCAGAGAGAGCGGCCGGCGTCTGGTAATCGGATGGTTCCCAGTTAGATTCCCGCCTCCTCCCGGCAGCGCGTCAGAAGTGTCCTTGAGCAAGGACGTTTTTATATCCCCCAACCGCTCCAGATGAGCGGGTCTGGCACCGGTCCGGGTGCGTGCTTGTGAGGCACAAGTGGTAAAGCGTTGTTGGATAAATGTGCTACAGTATATATATACGGTGGTGTAGTGGTTAACACTGTTGCCTCACAGCAAGATGGTCCTGGGTTTCTATTCCCGCTTGGGGACCAGTTTTTTTTATTTTTTTTATTTTTATTTTTTATTATCTTTCTTCCCCTCCTTTTTCCCGATTTTTCTCCCATCCCACCCTTCCTGGTTGTTGCGTACTTTCCCCTACTGTTGGTCCGGGAGACCGGAGACTGTCACATGCTTTCCTCCGACGCATGTGCAGCCTGGGGCAGGCCAACCTGGCCGCGCAGGTTCTCACCGGGGAGAGTGTAGCGTGTGGGAGGCCACACTATCTCTCCTCAGATCCAACCCTCGCTGAGCAGGCGCCCCGACCGAACTGTAGGGGTCGCTGTCCACAACGCCCAGGACCCACCCTTCAGCTTCCCACCCCCTGATACAGCCAATTGTATCAGCGTGAGAGGACAGCCAAGCTGATAGCAACGCCGGGAGCTGGATTCGAACAGGCGAATCCTAGTGTCTCCCGGTGTTGGTGACGAACATAATCTCCGTGCGCCACCTGCCCCCCTCGGGGACCAGGTTGCTGCGTTGCCAGGTACCCAGGTGGGGGTATCTCACCGGGCCTTTCCGTGTGGAGTTAGCAGCTTTCTTGTGTAAGAAACGTCCGAATGTTACCTTTCAAAAGAGACCAGACTCATGCATGTGCTATAAGTATAAAGTATAATAAATCGCAAATTACTTTGGGTAATAGTAATAGACAGGTGTTCTATGCAAAATGTGCCCATCTGTTGAGGGGTTAATGAATGAGTTTGGTCCTTACAATTGAATAACTCTGTAATGTTAAAATGTATGAAGAAAGACAGGGAATGATCTCTATTTGGGTCCACGGGTTGAAATGTGCAGTACAGAGTCAATAATACACAGTGGGTCTCTGTGGTGTGGGACTGAAAATGTCATCATCAAGATTTAATGCATTTATATAACAGCTTTTTATCCAAAGCGCTCTAACGCTTTAAAAGGCAAACATGCAAGGTACCAATCTGCTCATTAGCAGCAGTTATGGGGTTAAGCGTCTCGCTCAAGGACACTTCGACACGCTGCTGGTAGGAGACGATCAGACGACTGCTCTACCTCACATGGTACCGGCTAGACGTTGTTTATAAACCTCACATGGTACCGGCTAGACGTTGTTTATAAACCTCACATGGTACCGGCTAGACGTTGTTTATAAACCTCACATGGTACCGGCTAGACGTTGTTTATAAACCTCACATGGTACCGGCTAGACGTTGTTTATAAACCTCACATGGTACCGGCTAGACGTTGTGTAAACCTCACATGGTACCGGCTAGACGTTGTTTATAAACCTCACATGGTACCGGCTAGACGTTGTTTATAAACCTCACATGGTACCGGCTAGACGTTGTTTATAAACCTCACATGGTACCGGCTAGACGTTGTGTAAACCTCACATGGTACCGGCTAGACGTTGTTTATAAACCTCACATGGTACCGGCTAGACGTTGTTTATAAACATCACATGGTTCCGGCTAGACGTTGTTTATAAACCTCACATGGTACCGGCTAGACGTTGTTTATAAACCTCACATGGTACCGGCTAGACGTTGTTTATAAACCTCACATGGTTCCGGCTAGACGTTGTTTATAAACCTCACATGGTTCCGGCTAGACGTTGTTTATAAACCTCACATGGTACCGGCTAGACGTTGTGTAAACCTCACAATGAACCTGTGGTGGAACCAGAGAGATTAATTATGCGTTAATAATAATAAAATGTTATTAAAAACTGTAATTATGCGTGTGGTCAAACGGTAAACGGTAAACGGTGCATTTATATAAAAAAAAAGTATACAAATTAACATTCACCCATTCACTCACACATTCACACACCAACGGCGGAAGCGACCATGCAAGGCTCATCGGGAGCAATTGGGCGTTAAGTGTTTTGCTCAAGGACACTTCGACACGCTGCCCCCGGGAGGAGCAGGAATCAAACCGGGAACCTTCCGACTACCAGACGGCCATCGCCCATAAATCTCCACGGTTGATACAAATGTATTGTTAAAGTGTTGATACTCAAATACAAAATCAGGGCGTGCAGGTGTTTGGTAGAGAGGACTTGATTTCTCTGGTCAGGAGAAAAGCCACGATCCCAAGATATCCTCTGTAGTAACCGTCTGTAGTGAAAGGGTTAACCTTCTGTAGCGTGGTAGTGAAAGGGTTAACCCTTTGCCGTGCGGCAGTGAAAGGGATAACCTTCCGTATTGTCGCAGTGAACGGGTTAACCCTTTGGTAGTGTGGTAGTGAAAGGGTTAAGCTTTCTGGGAAAAGGGGGGGGCGGTGGGGGTTGTGGGGATTAGTGAACATGTGATGAATAGGCTGTGAGGGGAAAGGAAGGGGGGGGGGTGAACACATCAGTCAGTTATCGACTATCTGAACAGTATTTGTTTACAACGGAGGGACATAGTTGATGACGCAATCATTTGCGTGTTCAAAATGATGAGTAATGACTGACAGGTAACACCCCCCCCCCCACCCACTCACCACACCACCCGAGCTGGACGTAGCGTTCTGGAACCAAACCCATTAGATGTCACGGTAACCAGGGAGCTCAATGTGACCCTCCGTCAGCGCGTTCCAGTAAATGGGTTCTGATGTGTTTTTTCGGTGGTAAAATGATACGCCGGGTAAATTGGTTATGAAAATAGTTACAGTCTCTATATGGATCATATTGAAATGTGTTCTCTGACTGGGACATGGTGGGCGTGTCTTAACACCAGTTTAATGACTTCCTTCAATCTGTACGACATGTTTGTTGAGTTTTATTTTGTATGGGAACTAGTCTACATTTTAATTTAAATGATTTATTTCCTCTTTATTCACTTGTGTTGAACGTTTTTCGCAACACACTATATGTTTTAAATCAATGCGGCTTCCTTCCCTGCCTGGTTACCTCTTTGTAAAACGCGCATTATAAATGTTTGTAAAACATACACAAACTGTGCAGTACAGTTTATCTTTCTCATATTTATATATATTCACATTTAATTATATTGTTTACACTGTTTATTTCAGAAATAATTGTATTGCCTACAGCAGGGGTCAGCAACCTTTTTGACATGGAGTGCCTGTTTGAAATATAGTTGTAACTAGTGTGCCTCAACAATATTACATGCATCGTAATTTTTTTTTCTGATAATCAGGTATTTTGAATGATAATCTTTACATTATTACATCATTATTGTTATTGTTATTATTAACAATATTATTATGATGGTTGTATCAACCCTAAATCTGAGTTTGGGGGGGGGGGGGGAATGCAATGCAGACAAACAGCTGCATACAGTGCGACCATTTCACTCACATTTGCCCATTCATTTTTGGACACATCACACACCATCGGTGTGTGTACTGTACGTGTGCTGTCATAGCTCCACCTACAGGCCTAATGGAGAACACCAGGAGAACACCAGGATGTGAATGGAGGGTGAATGTGAGGTATATCGTGTAAATAAGTTTTGATTGATCGCAAGACTACACTGTAAAAAAAAAAAATAATAATAAGTTACCAGAACTTAAAAATATTGAGTTCAATTACTGTGCATTAAGGTTTTCAGTTTTCAATCCATAATAAGTTAACAGAAAAATAAGTACACAACCACATTATTTCAACCTAATAAAACTATGTTTATTGTCATTGTTTTAAGAACACAAGTTGACTTGGTAATACTCACATTTTGAGTAAAAAAAAATGGCTTTTAACATGTGCAATGTTCAATGAAATAGAAAAATAAATAATAAAAATTGTTGATTAATCCCACTGGTCACAATGGTGACCGTAATAATGTTTTTGTTATAAGGCTCTGCAAATGTTACTGAGTGATGTAGCAATGTATTTCCAGCTAAATTGAAATAATAAACAAATAAAGGGTCTCAATTAAATATGTGGTAGTAAAAAGAACCTGTGGGAGGATTTCAACAAGATAAATGCGACAACAGTGCAAAATATTTCACTATAATATTTCAGAGCAAAAAAAAAAATATATATATATACCTTTTTCTTTTTTTTACTGCTGCCCACGCGTGCCTAGGGTTGCCGACCCCTGGCCTACAGTATATTCATGTATTTCTACTATTACCCTGCCCATACGTGTACCTCCCCTCCCCTCCCCTCCCCCTCCCCCATGCTGCTATGACGCCCACATTTCCCCAAGGGGATTAATAAAGGAATCTTATATTTTCTTATATTATCTTATCTTATTAGCAAGCACAGATAATCGATTCATTAAAGGCAATGTATTGCTTGCCTTCCTCGTGTGACATCACAACAAGCTATGGTTATGGTTCCTGGCCGAGCAGTAAGGAGGACTGTGTTGTTTCTCCCCACAGCGCCTCAGACCAAATCAGTACAGAGACTATGGTAACATTGTAGCTACACGTCCCCTTTAACCTCTTAACTGGCGCCCAGAAAAGTGGCCATTTTTAAACTTGAACTTGAGGACTGCATACTTTTATACTTATAGCCCATGCATAAGCATGGTCTCGTTTGAAAGATAACATTCGGAAGTTTCTTATACAATAAAGAAAATACATTTTTAGTGTTAATGAAATAGAGTAACATAGGTCTGAACTTGAGTTGTAGAAAAACATGTCATTACTCAAAACCAGTGATACACTGGTAAAGTAAAGGGTGGGTATATGAACTCCAGAGCCTGCAGTAACAACAACCATTCATATAATATTTAAGGTTTTGCTTTCCCCTCCCCCAGAAAATGATTGATTATTAATGAATTTATAATTTTTTTAATCTTGGCGGGTCCAAAATGAATGTTGTTTTTTACTAGGGGTGTAACGGTACACAGAAGCCATGGTTCGGTATGTACCTCAGTATTGGGGTCACGGTTCTACGAGTTCGGTACAATAATTATCATTATTAATATACTTTTTTTTTATACATTTTTTATACATTTTCTATTTAATTTATATATTATATTTATGATAATTATTATAATTATTATTATTAAATAGAATAATTTTCTATAGGCTTGCCGTGGTAGTCAG
>NC_140165.1:115422088-115429165 GCF_963971535.1 Notolepis coatsorum
TATTCTGTCCTCCTCTGTGAGGTATAGCAGCCTGTCTGGTCCGTCCTCTCGAGTCTCACACTCAGACGTTATTCTGTCCTCCTCTGTAAGGTATAGCAGCCTGTCTGGTCCGTCCTCTGGAGTCTCACACTCAGACGTTATTCTGTCCTCCTCTGTGAGGTATAGCAGCCTGTCTGGTCCGTCCTCTCGAGTCTCACACTCAGACGTTATTCTGTCCTCCTCTGTAAGGTATAGCAGCCTGTCTGGTCCGTCCTCTTGAGTCCTACTCTTCCTGCTGTCCTTGTCTTTTTTGTTAGACCATTTTGAGACACCGATAGCGAGAGAGGAAAGCGAATGAAAGAGAGAGAAAGAGAGAGAGAGAGATAGAGGGAGAGAGAGATGGGTAGCTGAGAGATAGAGAGAGAGAGAGAGAGAGAGAGAGAAAGAGAGAGAGAGAGATAGGGAGGTGAGAGATAGGGAGAAAGATAGGGAGGTGAGAGAGAGAGAGAGAGGAGAGAGAGAGAGAGATATAGGGAGGTGAGAGAGATAGAGAGAGAGATAGGGACGTGAGAGAGAGAGATAGGGAGAAAGATAGGGAGGCGAGAGAGAGACAGAGAGAGAGAGAGAGAGAGAGAGAGAGAGAGACGTGAGAGAGAGATAGGGAGAAAGATAGGGAGGTGAGAGAGAGAGAGAGAGAGAGAGAGAGAGAGAGAGAGAGAGAGAGAGAGAGAGAGAGAGAGAGAGAGATAGGGAGGTGAGAGAGTGTCACTCAGCAGCACTACCGCACGGGCAACACGGGGGGCGGGACCAGAGGCGACGTGTCACTCAGCGCCTCGTCACGATCACCTGGGACGGCCGGGGAGATAAGATCAAGGCTCCTTTCGTCGAGGCACGACGTCGCGGGCAGCCGTCGATATCTGTACGGACACATTAGCCCTTCCTCGTCACAAGCCCCCTGGTGTCCTTGGTGTGTTTTCTGAAGGATGTCGTCTGCCCTCACCCCCCCCCCCATCTCCCTCCGGTCTGCTTCATCGTTACTACCAGGCCGTCATAATGTGACAGTTCATTTTTCATCCCCATGTCCGCCCCGGCCTCTGGGGGGGGGGACCTCCTCACTCGCATATTCAGGCCGGCCCTCCTGTACGAGCAGCGTCGTGACCCTCCGCCCCTCCCCCGTCCGTCACGGTACAGCGGCCGCGCTGCCGCCGCGTCTCCACCATGCCTGCCCCATTAGTGTAGCCGCGCCATGCATGCCGCCTCCCTGCGTGGTGCCGCTCTCGTCTGTCACACCGTGGGCTTTGAGTCAGTGTGGGCTTTGGCTGCTTTTTTTTTTTTTATATATATTTTTTTATATATATAGAACGCTTTTATCCAAAGCGCTTTACAATTTGTTACTCACATTTGACCCATTCACTCGCACATTCACACACCGACGACGGCGGAGGCGACCATGCAAGGTGCCAACCTGCTCATCGGGAGCAGTTAGGGGTTAAGTGTCTTGCTCGAGCACAAGACGTCGGCACAACAAGCACCTGCT
Source organism: Notolepis coatsorum (assembly GCF_963971535.1). NCBI lineage: Eukaryota > Metazoa > Chordata > Actinopteri > Aulopiformes > Paralepididae > Notolepis > Notolepis coatsorum. The sequence continues at coordinate 115,423,605 of NC_140165.1, forward strand.
GATGGGGGTCACGCACTAGCGAGCTCGATGTGAACCACGACACCGAGATATAATAATAATAATAAGCTTTATTTGTACAGCACCTTCCATACAAGAATTGCAGCCCAAAGTGCTTCACAGTAGTAAGTAATGTAGACATAAAATAGACATAGATCGAGCATAAAATAGACATAGGCATAATAGCCAAGCTTAAAATAAGCAGAGAATAGACATTAAAAAAACCCTCGAAAATATTTGATAGATTAATTAAAAGCTATAGGAAAAAAAAGATTCTAAAAGTTTTCTGACAACATGAAAAAAGTGCACTTTCGCCATGAAGCGCCACCCCCCAGTCCATACCCGCTCTCCATGAAGCGCCACCCGGTCCATACCCGCTACCCATGAAGCTCCACCCGGTCCATACCCGCTCCACCATGAAGCGCCACCCGGTCCATACCCGCTCCACCATGAAGCGCCACCCGGTCCATACCCGCTCCACCATGAAGCACCACCCGGTCCATACCCGCTCCCCCATGAAGCGCCACCCGGTCCATACCCGCTCCCCCATGAAGCGCCACCCGGTCCATACCCGCTCCCCCATGAAGAACCACCCGGTCCATACCCGCTACCCATGAAGCACCACCCGGTCCATACCCGCTGCCCATGAAGCGCCACCCGGTCCATACCCGCCCCCCATGAAGCACCGGACAGCGGCCTCTGTGCGGCCCGGGTCAGGCCTGGGGCTGCAGCCCACTCTGCCTCAGAGAGCGTTTCTCCTTGTTAGGCTTCAGAACCCAGAAAGTATGGGTACTGTCTCAAAATCTTACTCAAGTAAAAGTCAGAGTATCTGGCTAAAAACACACTTGAGTAAAAGTAAAAAAAAATTCTACTTTTAAATGTACTTAAGTACTAAAAAAGTACAAAGTAGGGGCGCCCAAGTGGCGAACCATGTAACGCGCTGCGTCGTGGCACGGCCGACCCGGGTTCGATTCCCGGACCCGCCGTCATTTGCAGAATGTCTTCCCCCAGCTCTGTCTCCCGTTTTTCCTCTCTCTCTCTCTCTCTACTGGACTGCCCAGTAGTAAAAAAAAAATGCGATAAATGCTAAAAAATGTATCTAAAAAAATTTAAAAAGTTAAAACTTTTTTTCTGACTGTCTATTCTTCTGATAGCAGGTGTTTAATCAAAGATCCCCGCTTTCTAGTCTTGCACAAGGACCAATCAGCAGGGGTATGGGCGGGTTCATTTTCAATTGATGGGGATTTGATTGGCTGTTTTTAAATAAAGTGCGGCGTTAACGTTAGTTCGGCCAGAGAAACAGATATACTAATTAAAATAGTTGGACCTGTTTTTTTTCTCCAAAATGTAATTGATTAAAAGTACAAGTATACAAACCTAATAATACTCGAGTAAAGTACAAATCCCCCCAAAACAGTACTTAAGTATTGTAACAAAGTATTACCTCTTCAGAACCCACTGCCTCTCTCTCTGCTGCATTACCTCTTCAGAACCCACTGCCTCTCTCTCTCTGCTGCATTACCTCTTCAGAACCCACTGCCTCTCTCTGCTGCATTACCTCTTCAGAACCCACTGCCTCTCTCTCTGCTGCATTACCTCTTCAGAACCCACTGCCTCTCTGCTGCATTACCTCTTCAGAACCCACTGCCTCTCTCTCTGCTGCATTACCTCTTCAGAACCCACTGCCTCTCTCTCTGCTGCATTACCTCTTCAGAACCCACTGCCTCTCTCTCTGCAGCATTACCTCTTCAGAACCCACTGTCTCTCTCTCTGCTGCATTACCTCTTCAGAACCCACTGTCTCTCTCTCTGCTGCATTACCTCTTCAGAACCCACTCCCTCTCTGTGCTGCATTACCTCTTCAGAACCCACTGCCTCTCTGTGCTGCATTACCTCTTCAGAACCCACTGCCTCTCTCTCGGCTGCATTACCTCTTCAGAACCCACTGCCTCTCTGCTGCATTACCTCTTCAGAACCCACTGCCTCTCTGTGCTGCATTACCTCTTCAGAACCCACTGCCTCTCTGCGCTGCATTACCTCTTCAGAACCCACTGCCTCTGACTACCTGAGACCTGACTACCTGCCTATTATAAAAACCAAAGCAAAAAACGAACGCAAAAAAACTAACCAACTAAAACGAAAACAAACTAAAATGAAAACGAACGCAAAAAAAACACAAAAAAACGAACACAAACAAAACAAAAAAACAAACGCAAAAAAATTTGCGCAAAAAAACAAACAAACTAAAATGAACGCAAAAAAACGAAAGAAAAAAAAATTTGCTAAAAAACTAACTAACTAAAACGGAAACACGAAAAAAAATAAACGAACGAAAAAAACGAACGCAAAAAACGAACGCAAAAAAACAAGGAAAAAAAATTAGCTGCATTACCTCTTCAGAACCCACTGCCTCTCTCTGTGCTGCATTACCTCTTCAGAACCCACTGCCTCTCTCTGCTGCATTACCTCTTCAGAACCCACTGTCTCTCTCTCTGCTGCATTACCTCTTCAGAACCCACTGCCTCTCTCTGCTGCATTACCTCTTCAGAACCCACTGCCTCTCTGTGCTGCATTACCTCTTCAGAACCCACTGCCTCTCTGCTGCATTACCTCTTCAGAACCCACTGCCTCTCTCTCTGCTGCATTACCTCTTCAGAACCCACTGCCTCTCTGTGCTGCATTACCTCTTCAGAACCCACTGCCTCTCTCTCTGCTGCATTACCTCTCCAGAACCCACTGCCTCTCTCTCTGCTGCATTACCTCTTCAGAACCCACTGCCTCTCTGTGCTGCATTACCTCTCCAGAACCCACTGCCTCTCTGCTGCATTACCTCTTCAGAACCCACTGCCTCTCTCTCTGCTGCATTACCTCTTCAGAACCCACTGCCTCTCTCTGCTGCATTACCTCTTCAGAACCCACTGCCTCTCTCTGCTGCATTACCTCTTCAGAACCCACTGCCTCTCTGCTGCATTACCTCTTCAGAACCCACTGCCTCTCTGCTGCATTACCTCTTCAGAACCCACTGCCTCTCTGCTGCATTACCTCTTCAGAACCCACTGCCTCTCTGCGCCGCATTACCTCTTCAGTTGTTCCACTGTCATCATCTTTCACTGAAGCTCTCTGGGAGGAGATGCCCGGAAAGGCAGTCTTTTGAGACGGAACCTGTCCATCGGAGTCATGGGTGCGGTGAGCCTGCCGGAACCAGAACCCACCGGCGGCACCCATGCAGGGAACAGACGACGGTCGCACCGCTGCCGGCTGGTATCTCCTCGGCCATATAGGCGGTATGTTACCGTTCTCTTTTCACAGAGTCTTTTCAGGTCGATGCGAATCCGAACCGTGTTTTTGGTCCTGTTGCTTCAGTCGCTCTCCTCGACCAGGTCCATTTTACTATAAAGTCCGGTTCAGTAGGTTTTTAAAAGTACAGCTAATTGATTCATTGACCCCCCTTGTGATGTCACAAAGGGCAATACCTCTGAAGCTTGCTTAGGCTAATTAACATGAACACGTTAAACCCTGCCCAAGCGACAAGGGGCTGCAGTGGAAATCCTTTTCACCCTCAATGCACTATATATGACAAGAGGATTTCAGCAATTATGTAATCGATGTAATATTTAGTGATTCTGATTAATATTTTACCAGTGTCAGAGAGTCTCAGTCACAAAACGAGAGCCAGTGAGACAGATCCAACAGAATCAGGACCTTAGTAGGGAGAGATACAGGCGAGAGGTGGAGAGAGGTAGAGAGATAGAGAGAGAGTGAGAGAGGAGAGAGAGAGAGACCTCAGTAGGGAGTGATACAGGTTCTGTCATATTTAGATCCTCTGAGATTGTTTTAACCAGCCTTTTTATAATGTACAATAACACACCTTGAATCGGTACCTTAAATCAAAACAGACAACTTAAATGAATGAATCAATCTACTGGTGTACGTCCATAAGAAAGGGTTCTCTCTTGAATCAAAACAGACACATTAAAGGTGCTGTAAGTGGTATTTGTTTTGTTAAAATAATTGGTCTACCTGTTCAAATTATCCACTCTGCAGTAAACAGAAACGACATGTTCTGGTATCTGGTTCTCACTTTATCCAATCAGGAGAGAGAACTCCACACTGCAACAATGGTCTGACAAAAATAGGAACTAAAAACTAGTTTTATGCACATACAAGTAAAATAATCTGCCAGTGCAGTAAGATCATTTGGTTGGCAAGATTTCTTGAAATAAGTGAAAATGTGTAGGATTTGCAGGAATGTGGGAAGGGATACCAGCACATTTAGACACATGGGAGACCCATGTGTAACCGTCTGTAGTGTGGTAGTGAAAGGGTTAACCCTGTTTGCCATGTGGCAGTGCAAGGGTTAACCTTCTGTATTGTCGCAGTGAAAGGGTAAACCCCTTTGGTAGAGTGGTAGTGAAAGGGTTAAAGGAGTGGCTTCAACGTGCTGGTGTTCATGGATAAGCAAAGAGTTCTCCCAGCTCTGAGTCTCTAAACCCCCCAAGCAGACTGGATGTGGAAGCAGTGTGAGAGGGGCACATGTTGACAGGAGATCAAACACACCAAGCACTGAGGGGGAGGGGGTCGATGTATTCTGGAGTGACTGCGAGTGAATCTCCCAGCATATTTCCAGACTGGAGATAATAGGCTCTACAGTACTAGTCGCCCCCAACCCCCCCCCCCCCCCCCCCCCCCGCCCCCAGCGCGCGAGCCGTCAACGCGGCTCGATGTCAGCATGCGGCGCGCGTCCAGTTCTTCCTTCCTCGGTCCGTCTTAAAGGGTAAGTCCTTCAATGACGGATGATATTGGAAATCCCATCTGAAAGCCTCGCTCACGACCAACCCTTTAAAGAGAGATCATCGGCCTCTCGACTCGCGAGTCCTCGGGACTTCATCAAAGCCGCTATCTCGTGCGGGAAGAAATATCTAAAAGGGCACAATCACCCGACGCACACGAGACCCGGACCACCAGCGTGTGTCACTGTCCTCCTTATCCCGGCAGCCGATACGGATCTGTGATCGGCGGGAAAATAAACCCGCTATCGGAGAAGAGGCGCCGTTCCCTCCGCGGTCACTCACATTACTTTTTTTTTTGTTACATTTTGTCATTTAGCTGACGCTTTTATCCAAAGCGACTTACAAGTTTTGTACAACAAGACAGCAGGGAGGGTACAACTCACTATCAGCTGAGTAACAATGTTCATCAAAGTGTTGAGTGCTACAGTGTAGGTTAGTATATTAGGACAAGTGCATGACAGTAAGGTTAGGTAGGGTTAGATTTAATTTTTTTTTCATATAATGGTTGAAGAAGTGCGTCTTTAGTCGACGGCGAAATATTGGACGGGTTTCAGCTGTCCTAACTGGGGTGGGTAGTTCATTCCACCATAGGGAGGTGTAGCCTGTCACTGGTTGTTCCACCCATATAAGGATTCATCATTGGGTGGGAAAATGGATTATCGGCTATTGTAACAATTCTGCCGCATGGAAATTGAAAAGCTTTCCATTTTTGCACAAAATGTGTTCCCTTCTATCACTAACATTATTGTTTAATGGAAAACTCCAACATTTTGGG
>NC_140165.1:115429365-115455226 GCF_963971535.1 Notolepis coatsorum
GTAACTAGGAGGGATATGAGGACTGTGTGTAACTAGGAGGATATGAGGACTGTGTGTAACTAGGAGGGATATGAGGACTGTGTGTAACTTGGAGGGATATGAGGACTGTGTGTAACTAGGAGGATATGAGGACTGTGTGTAACTAGAGGGATATGAGGACTGTGTGTAACTAGGAGGGATATGAGGACTGTGTGTAACTAGGAGGGATATGTGTGTGGTGTGTAACTAGGAGGGATATGAGGACTGTGTGTAACTAGGAGGGATATGTGTGTGTGTAACTAGGAGGGATATGAGACTGTGTGTAACTAGGAGGGATATGAGGACTGTGTGTACTAGGAGGGATATGAGGACTGTGTGTAACTAGGAGGGATATGAGGACTGTGTGTAACTAGGAGGGATATGAGGACTGTGTGTAACTAGGAGGGATATGAGGACTGTGTGTAACTAGGAGGGATATGAGGACTGTGTGTGTAACTAGGAGGGATATGAGGACTGTGTGTAACTAGGAGGGTATGAGGACTGTGTGTAACTAGGAGGGATATGAGGACTGTGTGTAACTAGGAGGGATATGAGGACTGTGTGTAACTAGGAGGGATGTGAGGACTGTGTGTAACTAGGAGGGATGTGAGGACTGTGTGTAACTAGGAGGGATATGAGGACTGTGTGTAACTAGGAGGGATATGAGGACTGTGTGTAACTAGGAGGGATATGAGGACTGTGTGTAACTAGGAGGATATGAGGACTGTGTGTAACTAGGAGAGATATGAGGACTGTGTGTAACTAGGAGGGATATGTGTGTATGTGTGTAACTAGGAGGGATATGAGGACTGTGTGTAACTAGGAGGGATGTGAGGACTGTGTGTAACTAGGAGGGATATGAGGACTGTGTGTAACTAGGAGGGATATGAGGACTGTGTGTAACTAGGAGGGATATGAGGACTGTGTGTAACTAGGAGGGATATGAGGACTGTGTGTAACTAGGAGGGATATGAGGACTGTGTGTAACTAGGAGGGATATGAGGACTGTGTGTAACTAGGAGGGATATGAGGACTGTGTGTAACTAGGAGGGATATGAGGACTGTGTGTAACTAGGAGGGATATGTGTGTATGTGTGTAACTAGGAGGGATATGAGGACTGTGTGTAACTAGGAGGGATATGAGGACTGTGTGTAACTAGGAGGGATGTGAGGACTGTGTGTAACTAGGAGGGATATGAGGACTGTGTGTAACTAGGAGGGATATGAGGACTGTGTGTATGTGTAACTAGGAGGGATATGAGGACTGTGTGTAACTAGGAGGGATATGAGGACTGTGTGTAACTAGGAGGGATATGAGGACTGTGTGTAACTAGGAGGGATATGAGGACTGTGTGTAACTAGGAGGGATATGAGGACTGTGTGTAACTAGGATGGATATGAGGACTGTGTGTAACTAGGAGGGATATGAGGACTGTGTGTATGTGTAACTAAGAGGGATATGAGGACTGTGTGTGTGTGTAACTAGGATGGATATGAGGACTGTGTGTGTGTGTAACTAGGATGGATATGAGGACTGTGTGTGTGTGTAACTAGGAGGGTGAAAAGAGCAATTTCAATTGCGATGTGTACACTGACGACAAAGTAATCTTCTTATCCTCGTCGGATCATGAACCGTGGATGTTTGTACGGGCCACGTGTAAACAGCCTTGTGTCCATGCAAAACCGCTCCCACGTGCACGGCTGAGATACGTGCACGGCTGAGATATACGTGCGCGGCTGAGATACGTGCACGGCGTGCACAACTCGTTTACATAGATCGTCTGTGAGATACTGTGTTACTACATGTCTGGACGCTAAGCCTGTGCAATTGAACGTGTGTAGCAGCACACATGAGATAAACATATGCACGCACGCACACACACGCACACACACGCACTCGCACACACACACACACACACACACACACACACACACACACACACACACACACACACACACACACACACACACACACACACACACACACACACACACACACACACACACACACACACACACACACACACACAACTGCAAGGCCACTGCAAGGACAATCAATTATCATTCTCACCCCAACAAAACATCCCTATGAAGCTGTCACTCTGCTCCCTCTGTACGCTGTGTGTGTGCGTGTGTGTGTAGGTGTGTGTGTGTGTGTGTGTGTGTGTGTGTGTGTGTGTGTGTGTTTGTATGTATGTGTGTGGTGTGTGTGTGTGTGTCTTTGTGTGTGTGTTGTGTGTGTGTGTGTGTGTCTCGGTGCGTGCGTGCGTGTTGTGTGTGTCTTTTTGTTTGTGTCTGTCATTTTTGTCTGTGTGTCTTTGTGTGTGTGTGCGTGTGTTTGTGTGTGTATTGTATGCAATTATTTGTGTGTGTTTGTGTGTGTGTTATCTGCAGTGGCCACAGACTATTAGTGTCTGCACTGAACACCTGAACCGTGTATACTTTACAGGACCAACACACACACACACACACACACACACACACACACACACACACACACACACACACACACACACACACACACACACACACACACACACACACACACACACACACACACACACACACACACACACACACCTACACACCTACACACCTACACACCTACACACACACACACCTACACACCTACACACCTACACACACACACACCTACACACCTACACACACACAAACACACACACTGTGAGCAGCAGACTATATTATTTGTTCTCATCGAGAGAGGTCGAGGCCCTTTGGTGTGAAGAGATGTTATGATCCTCTCTCTCTCTCTCCCTATCTCTCTCTCTCTCTCTCTCTCTCTCTCTCTCTCTCTCTCTCTCTCTCTGTCTCTCTCTCTCTCTCTCTCTCTCTCTCTCTCTCTCCCTCTCTCTAAGGTAAAGAGCTGAGTCAGAAGGAGAGGACCATAACATCTCTTCACACCAAAGGGCCTCGACCTCTCTCGGTGAGAACAAATAATATAGTCTGCTACTCACAGCGTTGTGTGTGTGTGTGTGTGTGTGTGTAGGTGTGTGTGTGTGTGTGAGAGTCAGAGAACACGGGCTCGGTGCATCTCCCCGGGCCTTCATTGAAATGTTATTTGGCCAACCAATTAGATGCAAGAAGCAGCAGGTGCGCCCTCAGCCCTATCCAATCAATGACCTTAATCATCCTGTAATCAACCAATTAACATTCTATTCACAAAGTCAAACCCACACACACACACACACACACACACACACACACACACACACGCACACACACACACACACACACACACACACACACACACACGCTCAGCTCCGTCGGAAATAAAAACACATTGTATAATTTAGATGGATTCACACATTTAATTAAACTATGGAAATGCACGCATTACCTTATCAGCAATACAACCAGATGCCAACAAGATGCCAAATGTAAAATGTGTGAAATGATTATGGAGGCTCAAGTCTTGAGTCTCACACTCAGACGTTATTCTGTCCTCCTCTGTAAGGTATAGCAGCCTGTCTGGTCTGTCCTCTGGAGTCTCACACTCAGACGTTATTCTGTCCTCCTCTGTAAGGTATAGCAGCCTGTCTGGTCCGTCCTCTTGAGTCTTAAACTCAGACGTTATTCTGTCCTCCTCTGAAAAGTATAGCAGCCTGTCTGGTCCGTCCTCTGGAGTCTCAAACTCAGACGTTATTCTGTCCTCTGTGAGGTATAGCAGCCTGTCTGGTCCGTCCTCTGGAGTCTCACACTCAGACGTTATTCTGTCCTCCTCTGTGAGGTATAGCAGCCTGTCTGGTCTGTCCTCTTGAGTCTCACACTCAGACGTTATTCTGTCCTCCTCTGTAAGGTATAGCAGCCTGTCTGGTCTGTCCTCTGGAGTCTCAAACTCAGACGTTATTCTGTCCTCCTCTGTAAGGTATAGCAGCCTGTCTGGTCTGTCCTCTTGAGTCTCAAACTCAGACGTTATTCTGTCCTCCTCTGTAAGGTATAGCAGCCTGTCTGGTCCGTCCTCTTGAGTCTCAAACTCAGACGTTATTCTGTCCTCCTCTGTAAGGTATAGCAGCCTGTCTGGTCCGTCCTCTCGAGTCTCACACTCAGACATTATTCTGTCCTCCTCTGTGAGGTATAGCAGCCTGTCTGGTCCGTCCTCTTGAGACCTGCTCTTTCTGTCCTTGTCTTTTTTTTTAGACCATTTTGAGACACCGATAGGGAGAGAGGTGAAAGCGAATGAAAGAGAGAGGAAGAGAGAAAGAGAGAGAGAGAGAGAGAGAGAGAGAGAGAGAGAGAGAGAGATATGGGGAGGTGAGAGATAGAGAGATAGAGAGATAGAGAGAGAAAGAGAGAGAGATAGGGAGGTGAGAGATAGGGAGAGAGATAGGGAGGTGAGAGAGAAAGAGAGAGAGATATGGAGAGAGAGAGGGAGGTGAGAGAGAGAGATAGGGAGGGAGATATGGAGGTGAGAGAGAGAGAGAAAGAGAGAGAGAGAGATAGGGAGGTGAGAGAGATAGAGAGAGAGATAGGGACGTGAGAGAGAGAGAGATAGGGAGAAAGATAGGGAGGTGAGAAAGAGAGAGAGAGAGAGAGAGAGAGAGAGAGAGATAGGGAGGTGAGAGAGTGTCACTCAGCAGCACCACCGCGCGGGCAACACGGGGGCGGGACCAGAGGCGACGTGTCACTCAGCGCCTCGTCACGATCACCTGGGACGGCCGGGGAGATAAGATCAAGGCTCCTTTCGTCGAGGCACGACGTCGCGGCAGCCGTCGATATATCCGTACGGACGCATTAGCCCTTCCTCGTCACAAGCCCCCTGGTGTCCTTGGTGTGTTTTCTGAAGGATGTCGTCTGCCCTCACCCCCCCCCCCCCACCCCATCTCCCACCGGTCTGCTTCATCGTTACTACCAGGCCGTCATAATGTGACAGTTCATTTTTCATCCCCATGTCCGCCCCGGCCTCTGGGGGGGGGGGGACCTCCTCACTCGCATATTCAGGCCGGCCCTTCTGTACGAGCCTCGTCGTGACCCTCCGCCCCTCCCCCGTCCGTCACGGTACAGCGGCCGCACTGCCGCCGCGTCTCCATGCCTGCCCATCATTAGTGTGTAGCCGCGCCGTGCCGTGTCGCTCTCGTCTGTCACACCGTGGGGCTTTGAGTCAGTGTGGGCTTTGGCTGCTTTTTTTCTTTTTTTTATATATATATTTTTTTTATATATAGAACGCTTTTTTATCCAAAGCACTTTACAACTTGTTCCTCACATTTGTACCCATTCACTCACACATTCACACACCGACGGCGGAGGCGACCATGCGAGGTGCCAACCTGCTCATCGGGAGCAGTTAGGGGTTAAGTGTCTTGCTCGAGCACAAGACGTCGGCACAACAGCACCTGCTGATGGGGGTCACACACGCTAGCGAGCGCGATGTGAACCACGACACAGAGATATAATAATAATAATAATAAGCTTTATTTGTACAGCACCTTCCATACAAGAATTGCAGCCCAAAGTGCTTCACAGTAGTAATGTAGACATAAAATAGACATAGATCGAGCATAGAAATAGACATAGGCATATTATAGCCAAGCTTAAAATAAGCAGAGAATAGACATTAAAACCCCTCGAAAATATTTGATAGATTTAAAAGCTATAGAAAAAAAAAGATTCTAAAAGATTTCTGACAACATGAAAAAAGTGCACTTTCGCCATGAAGCGCCACCCGGTCCATACCCGCTCCACCATGAAGCGCCACCCGGTCCATACCCGCTCCACCATGAAGCGCCACCCGGTCCATACCCGCTCCACCATGAAGTGCCACCCGGTCCATACCCGCTCCACCATGAAGTGCCACCCGGTCCATACCCGCTCCACCATGAAGTGCCACCCGGTCCATACCCGCTCCACCATGAAGTGCCACCCGGTCCATACCCGCTCCTCCATGAAGCACCACCCGGTCCATACCCGCTCCCCCCATGAAGCGCCACCCGGTCCATACCCGCTCCCCCCATGAAGCGCCACCCGGTCCATACCCGCTCCCCCCATGAAGTGCCACCCGGTCCATAACCGCTCCCCCCATGAAGCGCCACCCGGTCCATACCCGCTCCTCCATGAAGCACCACCCGGTCCATACCCGCTCCCCCCACGAAGCGCCACCCGGTCCATACCCGCTCCCCCCACGAAGCGCCACCCGGTCCATACCCGCTCCTCCCCATGGAGCACCACCCGGTCCATAACCGCTCCCCTTGAAGCACCACCCGGTCCATACCCGCTCCCCCATGGAGCACCACCCGGTCCATACCCGCTCCCCCATGGAGCACCACCCGGTCCATACCCGCTCCCCATGAAGCGCCACCCGGTCCATACCCGCTCCCCATGAAGCGCCACCCGGTCCATACCCGCTCCCCATGAAGCGCCACCCGGTCCATACCAGCCCCCCATGAAGCACCGGAAAGTGGCTTCCGTGCGGTCCGGGTCAGGCAGCCCACTCTGCCTCAGAGAGCGTTTCTCCTTGTTAGGCTTCAGAACCCAGAAAGTATGGGTACCGTCTCAAAATCGTACTAGAGTAAAAGTCAGAGTATCTGGCTAAAAACACACTTGAGTAAAAGTAAAAAAGTTTCTACTTTTAAATGTACTTAAGTACTAAAAAGTTAAATAAAAAACTTTTTTTCTGACTGTCTATTCTTCTGATATCAGGTGTTTAATCAAAGATCCCCGCTTTCTAGTCTTGCACAAGGACCAGCAGGGGTATGGGCGGGTTCATTTTCCATTGATGGGGATTTGATTGGCTGTTTTTAAATAAAGTGCGGCCGCAGGATTAATAACGTTAACGTTAGTTCGGCCAGAGAAACAGATATACTAATTAAAATGGTTGGACCTGCACGATTTGTACTTTCTATGTCTGCATTTTAAATGTAAGGAGTAAAAAGTATGTTTTTTTTCCTCTGAAATGTAATTGATTAAAAGTGCAAGTATACAAACCTAATAATACTCGAGTAAAGTACAAACTGCCTCTCTGCTGCATTACCTCTTCAGAACCCACTGCCTCTCTCTCTGCTGCATTACCTCTTCAGAACTCACTGCCTCTCTGCTGCATTACCTCTTCAGAACCCACTGCCTCTCTCTCTGCTGCATTACCTCTTCAGAACCCACTGCCTCTCTGCTGCATTACCTCTTCAGAACCCACTGCCTCTCTCTCTGCTGCATTACCTCTTCAGAACTCACTGCCTCTCTCTCTGCTGCATTACCTCTTCAGAACCCACTGCCTCTCTCTCTGCTGCATTACCTCTTCAGAACTCACTGCCTCTCTCTCTGCTGCATTACCTCTTCAGAACCCACTGCCTCTCTGCTGCATTACCTCTTCAGAACCCACTGCCTCTCTCTCTGCTGCATTACCTCTTCAGAACTCACTGCCTCTCTCTCTGCTGCATTACCTCTTCAGAACCCACTGCCTCTCTCTGCTGCATTACCTCTTCAGAACCCACTGCCTCTCTCTCTGCTGCATTACCTCTTCAGAACCCACTGCCTCTCTCTGCGCTACATTACCTCTTCAGAACCCACTGTCTCTCTCTCTGCTGCATTACCTCTTCAGAACCCACTGCCTCTCTGCGCTGCATTACCTCTTCAGAACCCACTGTCTCTCTCTCTGCTGCATTACCTCTTCAGAACCCACTGCCTCTCTCTCTGCTGCATTACCTCTTCAGAACCCACTGCCTCTCTCTCTGCTGCATTACCTCTTCAGAACCCACTGTCTCTCTCTCTGCTGCATTACCTCTTCAGAACCCACTGCCTCTCTTTCTGCCGCATTACCTCTTCAGAACCCACTGCCTCTCTCTGCGCTGCATTACCTCTTCAGAACCCACTGCCTCTCTCTCTCTGCTGCATTACCTCTTCAGAACCCACTGCCTCTCTCGGCTGCATTACCTCTTCAGAACCGACTGCCTCTCTGCTGCATTACCTCTTCAGAACCCACTGCCTCTCTCGGCTGCATTACCTCTTCAGAACCGACTGCCTCTCTGCTGCATTACCTCTTCAGAACCCACTGCTTCTCTCTCTGCTGCATTACCTCTTCAGAACCCACTGCCTCTCTCTCTGCTGCATTACCTCTTCAGAACCCACTGCCTCTCTCTCTGCTGCATTACCTCTTCAGAACCCACTGCCTCTCTGCTGCATTATCTCTTCAGAACCCATTGCCTCTCTCTCTGCTGCATTACCTCTTCAGAACCCACTGCCTCTCTGCTGCATTACCTCTTCAGAACCCACTGCCTCTCTCTCTGCTGCATTACCTCTTCAGAACCCACTGCCTCTCTGCTGCATTATCTCTTCAGAACCCATTGCCTCTCTCTGTGCTGCATTACCTCTTCAGAACCCACTGCCTCTCTCTCTGCTGCATTACCTCTTCAGAACCCATTGCCTCTCTCTCTGCTGCATTACCTCTTCAGAACCCATTGCCTCTCTCTCTGCTGCATTACCTCTTCAGAACCCATTGCCTCTCTCTCTGCTGCATTACCTCTTCAGAACCCATTGCCTCTCTCTCTGCTGCATTACCTCTTCAGAACCCATTGCCTCTCTCTCTGCTGCATTACCTCTTCAGAACCCATTGCCTCTCTCTCTGCTGCATTACCTCTTCAGAACCCATTGCCTCTCTGCTGCATTACCTCTTCAGAACCCACTGCCTCTCTCTGCTGCATTACCTCTCCAGAACCCATTACCTCTTCAGGGCGGCTGTCATGTTGTTCCACTGTTATCATCTTTCACTGAAGCTCTCTGGGAGGAGATGCCCGGAAAGGCAATCTTTTGAGACGGAACCTGTCGAGCGGAGTCATGGGTGCGGTGAGCCTGCCAGAACCAGAACCCACCGGCGGCACCCACCCAGGGAACAGAGGGCGGTCGCACCGCTGCCGGCTGGTATCTCCTTGGCCGTATAGGCAGTATGTTACCGTTCTCTTTTCACCGAGTCTTTTCAGGTCGACGCAAATCCGAACTTTGGCTGTGTTTTTGGTCCTGTTGCTTCGGTCGCTCTCCTCGACCAGGTCCATTTACTATAAAGTCCGGTTCAGTAGGTTTTTAAAAGTACAGCTAATTGATTCATTGACCCCCTTGTGATGTCACAAAGGGCAATACCTCTGAAGCTTGCTTATTGGCTAATTAACATGAACACGTTAAACCCTGCCCAAGCGACAAGGGGCTGCAGTGGAAATCCTTTTCACCCTCAGTGCACTATATATTTCAGCAATTATGTAATCGATGTAATATTTAGTGATTCTGATTAATATTTTACCAGTGTCAGAGAGTCTCAGTCACAAAACGAGAGCCAGTGAGACAGATCCAACAGAATCAGGACCTTAGTAGGGAGAGATACAGGCGAGAGGTGGAGAGAGGTAGAGAGATAGAGAGAGTGAGAGAGGGAGAGAGAGAGAGACCTCAGTAGGGAGTGATACAGGTTCTGTCATATTTAGATCCTCTGAGATTGTTTTAACCAGCCTTTTTTATAATGTACAATAACACACCTTGAATCGGTACCTTAAATCAAAACAGACAACTTAAATTAATGAATTCAATCTACTGGTGTACGTCCATAAGAAAGGGTTCTCTCTTGAATCAAAACAGACACATTAAAGGTGCTGTAAGTGGTATTTGTTTTGTTAAAATAATTGGTCTACCTGTTCAAATAATCCACGCCATCCACTCTGCAGTAAACAGAAATGACATGTTCTGGTATCTGGTTCTCACTTTATCCAATCGGGAGAGAGAACTCCACACTGCAACAATGGTCTGACAAAAATATGAACTAAAAACTAGTTTTACGCACATACAAGTAAAATAATCTGCCAGTGCAGTAAGATAATTTGGTTGGCAAGATTTCTTGAAATAAGTGAACATGTGTAGGATTTGCAGGAATGTGGGAAGGGATACCAGCACATTTAGACACATGGGAGACCCATGTTAACCGTCTGTAGTGTGGTAGTGAAAGGGTTAACCCCGTTTGCCATGTGGCAGTGCAAGGGTTAACCTTCCGTATTGTCGCAAGGAAAGGGTTAACCCCTTTGGTAGTAGAGTGGTAGTGAAAGGGTTAAAGGAGTGGCTTCAACGTGCTGGTGTTCGCGGATAAGAAAAGAGTTCTCCCAGCTCTACAGAGAGGCTCCCTGAGTCTCTAAACCCCCCAAGCAGACTGGATGTGGAAGCAGTGTGAGAGGGGCACATGTTGACAGGAGATCAAACACACCAAGCACTGAGGGGGAGGGGGTCGATGTATTCTGGAGTGACTGCGAGTGAATCTCCCAGCATATTTCCAGACTGGAGATAATAGGCTCTCTACACTAGTCGCCCCCAACCCCCCCCCCCCCCCCCCCCCCAGCGCGCAAGCCGTCAACGCGGCTCGATGTCAGCATGCGCCGCGCGTCCAGTTCTTCCTTCCTCGGTCCGTCTTAAAGGGTAAGTCCTTCAATGACGGATGATATTGGAAATCCCATCTGAAAGCCTCGCTCACGACCAACCCTTTAAAGAGAGATCATCGGCCTCTCGACTCGCGAGTCCTCGGGACTTCATCAAAGCCGCTATCTTGCGCGGGAAAGAAATATCTAAAAGGGCACAATCACCCAACGCACACGAGACCCGGACCACCAGCGTGTGTCACTGTCCTCCTTATCCCGGCAGCCGATACGGATCTGTGATCGGCGGGAAAATAAACCCGCCATCGGAGAAGAAGCGCCGTTCCCTCCGCGGTCACTCACATTACTTTTTTTTTTACATTTTGTCATTTAGCTGACGCTTTTATCCAAAGCGACTTACAAGTTTTGTACAACAAGACAGCAGGGAGGGTACAACTCACTATCTGCTGAGTAACAATGTTCATCAAAGTGTTGAGTGCTACAGTGTAGGTTAGTATATTAGGACAAGTGCATGACAGTAAGGTTAGGTAGGGTTAGATATTTTTTTAATTTTTATTTTTTTCATATAATGGTTGAAGAAGTGCGTCTTTAGTCGACGGCGAAATATTGGACGGGTTTCAGCTGTCCTAACTGTGGTGGGCAGTTCATTCCACCATAGGGAGGTGTAGCCTGTCACTGGTTGTTCCACCCATATAGGGATTCATCATTGGGAAAATGGATTATCGGCTATTGTAACAATTCTGCCGCATGGAAATTGAAAAGCTTTCCATTTTTGCACAACATTTGTTCCCTTCTATCACTAACATTATTGTTTAAAGGAAAACTCCAACATTTTGGGAAGTTAGCTTATTTGCCATTTACCCTGGAGTTAGACAAGAAGATACATACCTGTTTTCTTCTCTGTGCATGCAGTAGGAGTAGGAAGACACGCACCGTTAGCCTAGCTTAGCGTCAGTCACTGGAAGTAGGTTCCTCCATTAGCCTAGTTCCCAACGTCTTCCTACTCCTACTGCATGCACAGAGAAGAAAAAGGTATGTATCTTCTTCATGTCTAACTCCAGGGTAGATGGCAAATAAG
The DNA here is from genome assembly GCF_963971535.1 of Notolepis coatsorum. Taxonomy (NCBI): domain Eukaryota; kingdom Metazoa; phylum Chordata; class Actinopteri; order Aulopiformes; family Paralepididae; genus Notolepis; species Notolepis coatsorum. The sequence goes on from NC_140165.1 coordinate 115,440,811, forward strand.
CTAATTTCCCAAAATGTTGGAGTTTTCCTTTAAGCATTTTTGGTTGACGATAATGGTGAATATTTTGATGTTGAGCTATAAATTGTGGATGAATAAGCACAGAAAGGTACACCATGCAAGTGTTCATGCTTTATTTGTTTTAAACGAGACGATTTAGAAATGGGCAATGGGGAAATACATTGCGTTGGACAGAGGGTGGAACACGAAAAACGGCAATGACGTAACCACTACACCTCCCTATAGGCGACTTCTCTTTGATGACCCTCCACTTCTCTCCACCGCGGCCATGGCGCTGCTCGGTACCGGGAGACGTGGCTGCGCTTGGCGTCCGTGAGGCGTTTACGCTCGCGTCTCCCTCGTGGCGAGGGCCGCTTACGCTCGCGTAACCTCGTTCCCAGTTTTATCTCCTCCGTGAGATAAAGCCTGGTAAAGAACTACGGCCGAAAGTGTGTATGGGGTAGAATCTCCGGTGTACGTACTTTCCCCTGGAAGCTGCCTCCGAACGGACCAAACTTTTCCCGAATCCTGTCGGCAAACAAGCTATAGAACGTCCCGGTCATGTAGTAAATAATTCAGGCAAAGCCGTTGCAGTGGCTTAAAAACGAGGAAATATTGTGCACTTCACACGTTTCTGTAATTGTTTTGTCGAAACCAGAAAGCCTGTAGCCGGTACTTCCTGTACTTCAGTTTACACACTTTAGAAGGCATATCTTTACCAGCCTAACGCTCGCGTCTCCCTCATCGGCGGGGGGCGTTTACGCTCGCGTCTCCCTCTTAGCGGGGGCCGTTTATGCTTGCGTCTCCCTCTTAGCGGGGGGCGTTTACGCTCGCGTCTCCCTCATCGGCGGGGGGCGTTTACGCTCGCGTCTCCCTCTTAGCGGGGGCCGTTTATGCTTGCGTCTCCCTCTTAGCGGGGGGCGTTTACGCTCGCGTCTCCCTCTTAGCGGGGGGGCGTTTACGCTCGCGTCTCCCTCGTGGCGGGGGGGTGTTTACACTCGCGTCTCCCTCGTGGTGGGGGGGTGTTTGCGCTCGCGTGTCCCTCGTGGCGGGGGCCGTTTATGCACTGAAGGGTGCTTTGTATACAGGTGACATGTGAAAAATACATTTCCTCTCTAAGAGGTCCGTGAGGAATCCATATGTTGCTCCCCTGCCTGGGATAGTCTCCCTCCTGCCCCCTTTTTTCAAAACACTGAATCACATGAATAACTTTACATCTGCTGTCAATATCGGCTCAGAATCTCTCCAGCTATGCCCATGCTTATGTAAATCTTAGAGTGTGTATGTATATATATATATGTATAAATAAATACACTTTACACTTTAAGCATGACTGGAGAGATTTTCCAGAAACAATACCATGTCAAGAAAACTACACATCATATTTATATATGTATATATGATTAAGGTTGGGTACCGAACTCAGTACTTTTAAGGGGACCGACCGAATGACGTAGGTACTACCGACCGAGTACCGATTCGCGGTACCGATTCACATTTCGGTACCTAAGACCCGCCCATTTAGAAAATAATCAGAATTCCAATGACGTGTGTCCCATCTCTGGTTTTGGAAAGACCAGATGGGGTCAGATGAGTTTCATAGTATTTACTGAGGATGGCCACATAATGTTGATATTTTAAACATAAAAAATAATAATACATAATAAATGTATACATGAACATGCAACTGAATAAAAAAAATGGTTCTAGGAACGGTTTGGGAGAGGGATTTATTGAACAGTAGGGGGCGAGATGTTCACAAGCCGTAGCGGATCTCACAGACGCGTGTCTAGACGGACCTCTTCTTGTGTGTGTGGGGATGCAGACCACCACCCCCTCCCTGCCCCTGGGTCTCATTAGCCTGACCACCCGGGGCAGGTGTTTAAACCCCACATCACAGTCTGTAAGTCTGAGGTTTCAGACGGCTGAGGTTCTATTGTGGTTGAGAAAATGGCCTCGTGTCTGATCAGGCGTTCACTGAGAATGAGGATGGTTTGGTTTGATCTGCGCTAATGATCCTGCTCTGCTAATGAGAGAGAGAGAGAGAGAGAGAGAGAGAGAGAGAGAGAGAGAGAGAGAGAGAGAGAGAGAGAGAGAGAGAGAGAGAGAGAGAGAGAGAGAGAGAGAGAGATGTGTTGTGACAGTAATAAGCGAAGGGATGAGGAAGGCCAACTATGGATGGAAGTCGGGCGTAGGGCCCAAATCTTGCCTGGAATTGATCTGTTAGCTAAAGTCAACAGAGCAGCAGCAAACACTGTTTTAATTAGAACTCGAAGGTAACGTTTAGTAACGTTATTAATACCTTAACATTTGACCACTAAGCAGCTGATTCCACACCAGTCAAGTGTAAAGGAGACTAAATAGTTGAGGCTACGAGAAGGAGAAGTGCTCGTCTTCATTCCTGAATCCCATTTCATAATGAAAGGTGCTATATAAATACAGTTTATTATTATTATTATTATTATTATTATTATTATTATTATTATTATTATTATTATTATTATTATTATTATTATTATTATTATTATTATTATTATTATTATTATTATTATTATTATTATTATTATTATTATTATTATTATTATTATTATTATTATTATTATTATTATTATTATTATTATTATTATTATTATTATTATTATTATCTCAAGACATATCACAAAAAGTGCAACCCAGGCAAATCAACAACATTAGCCACATCCTTGGTGGTAAACACAACCAGCCAACCTAACATTAACCAAGGCTGAATCACCACATTCAACATTAGCTAACACAAAATGAGCCGCCTTGAATCCCGTAACGTTCATCACATACCCGTTCACTACCACACTACCAAAGGGTTAACCCTTTCATTGCGACAATACAGAAGGTTAACCCTTTCACTGTCACATGACAAAGGGTTAACCCTTTTACAGCCACACTACAGAAGGTTAACCCTTTCACTAACACACTACAGACGGTTAACCATCTGTAGTGTGGTAGTGAAAGGGTTAACCATATGTAGTGTGGTAGTGAAAGGTTAACCGCCTGTAGTGTGGTAGTGAAAGGTTAACCTTCTGTAGTGTGGTAGTGAAAGGTTAACCGTCTGTAGTGTGGTAGTGAAAGGTTAACCGTCTGTAGTGTGTAGTGAAAGGTTAACCGTCTGTAGTGTGGTAGTGAAAGGTTAACCGTCTGTAGTGTGTAGTGAAAGGTTAACCGTCTGTAGTGTGGTAGTGAAAGGTTAACCGCCTGTAGTGTGGTAGTGAAAGGTTAACCGTCTGTAGTGTGTTAGTGAAAGGTTAACCTTCTGTAGTGTGGTAGTGAAAGGTTAACCGTCTGTAGTGTGGTAGTGAAAGGTTAACCGTCTGTAGTGTGGTAGTGAAAGGTTAATCGTCTGTAGTGTGGTAGTGAAAGGTTAACCGTCTGTAGTGTGGTAGTGAAAGGTTAACCGTCTGTAGTGTGGTAGTGAAAGGTTAACCGTCTGTAGTGTTAAGAGAAGAACCGGAATTGCAAAGGGCGCATTCTGGAACTATACAGAATTATTGAGAAGAAACATAAGTTGGAAAATGAAGACCCGGATTTTGGAAACGTATGTTATGTCAGTCTTTTCATACGGAGCAGAAGCATGGACGCTGAATGAAGAGGCAAAGAGGATGATAGACTCTTTTGAAATGTGGACACTGAGGAAGATGCTGAAGATAACATGGAAGGATAAGATCAAGAATGAGGAGGTACTGAGAAGAGCGGATATGCAAGGAGGACAGCTGCTGGAGAGGTTGAAAAAGAGAAAGATGGAGTTGTACGGGCATGTTCTGAGAGGATCCAGCGGGGAGATGTTCAAGAAGGTGGTGATGGGGAAGGTGGATGGAAAGAGAGGAAGTGGAAGACCAAGAAGAGGCTGGGTAGACGACGTCTGTGATTGGAGCGGAGTGAGAGGCGGAGTCACGGAGTTGGAGAGAAGAAGTGGGGACAGAATGGGTTAGAGAGTGATAGGCAACCTTCGGAACGAAGAAGCCACCTAATGATGATGAGTGTGGTAGTGAAAGGTTAACCACCTGTAGTGTGGTAGTGAAAGGTTAACCACCTGTAGTGTGGTAGTGAAAGGTTAACCACCTGTAGTGTGGTAGTGAAAGGGTTAACATCACTCATTGTCTGCTTACCTGAGGCCTTCACACGATTTTCCTTTCAGTAAAGCAAATAAAAACGAATCTACATATTGAGCAGGTGAAGTAATCAAATCAGAGACAGGAGACTTGTACTCCAGCAGCAGCAGTCACATCGCAGCCTCCCTCTGTCTTGTGTTTTGCGACCGGACGCGTGTTAGCCTACGAGAGGGGGCTTGTAAAAGTCCGTTCAGTGGTCTGTCCACGGACCACTTGTCACTATAGTACTCAAGTCTGTAGCACTCAAGTTCGACACTGTTTAACGACAACAGAGTTTGTACCCATTCCGCTGAATTGTTGTATAGAACTTGTAAGTCGCTTTGGATAAAGGCGGCAGCTAAACGTACATGTAGATGTAGATGTAAATGTAACAGGGATCCTACAGTATATTGTGATCTAGACCTCACTGATACTTGAATAAAAAATATTCTGATGTATCTGCAGATTATTTTCTGGCCCAAAATCAAGCCTCCCACCTTCACCCACCAGCTGTTTCACTTCGCTATAGCAACTGGAAGCTGCATTTATCTTAGTCCCGGGGGGCGCATCCCAAATAAGACCAATCATTTTTGTTTTCTGAAGAATGACATGGAGGGAGAGAGAGAGAGAGAGAGAGAGAGAGAGAGAGAGAGAGAGAGAGAGAGAGAGAGAGAGAGAGAGAGAGAGAATCTGAGAGATGGAGAGGAGAGAGAGAGGAGAAAGAAGAGAGAGAGAGAGACAGACAGACAGACAAGGAGAGAGAGAGAGAGAGAGAGAGAGAGAGAGAGAGAGAGAGAGAGAGAGAGAGAGAGAGAGAGAGAGAGAGAGAGAGAGAGAGAGAGAGAGGAGAGAGAGCACAGAGGGGGAGGCAGTAAGAATGTGCAGGTTAAATGCACTTTATCCATCATTTCTGGGTTTGGTGTATCCGGTGTTTTTACCGGAGAATGAAGGGAACTGGGGAGTAGAATAAATGATAGGACATTATAAAAAACAAGCTCTTCCTGGTAGAGAAAACAAAATAGAACACAATGGAAGGAAACCGTGATCAACCGTATTGAGCCACCTTAGACTAACAAAGGAAAAGCATTGAATAGTATTGTATTGTGTATTGTAAGTGAAAACCGGGCTATTGTCACAGGATAGTGGATTTACACGCGTGTGTGTGCAGCTTTACATTGTTCCGTTGCACAATAGTGACCTCGCCGACTCAGAGATCGCCGGGAATAGAAGTGACAAATGTTTTATAGACCCCTTCACACCCAGCGTAGAAGAATCCCTTTTTAACCCTTTCACTACCACACTACAGACGGTTAACGTATTGTGGCCGTGAAAGGGTTAACGTTAGGTTATGACTATAACCAAGTTCTGTTAGTATAGCGACGCTCGGCATCACTAGTCTGCACTATCTCGCATATGTGCACGCGCACTGAAATAAAGACCACAAATGTACCTTTAATCCCAATATTCGTCTGACCACACCCCTATCAGCTTACCCATATAAGCAGGGGTGGGGCCACCCACTCGCCTCCTTCCCAAGCTTTCGCCACAAGGCGAGGTCAAAGGCTGCAGCGGCGTCGGATGCCGAGCGTCGCTATACTAACAGAACTTGGTTATAGTCATAACCTAACGTTCTGTTTCGTATTAGCTCTCGCTCGGCATCACTAGTCTGCACAAGGGAGGCCGAGCGAGAGCCAACGGCCGACAAATACACCCCGCTGACAGCCCCCCACAACCATCAGAACAGGGAGGGCCAAGCCCCCCCGACCCACCCTAATGGAGGGCACCCCCCCAATTAGGGGCTTCACGGGAGGGCGACGGACCCGACCGTGCGAAGAGGCACTCAAGCAACTCAACGCACAGGGTGAGCAGACCGTGGCTTGACCCCACGACTACACACATGCCACCCGCATGCCACCCGGGAACGAACGGAGGAACAACCTCGTTACTGCCCCCAGACTCACGGGGTCAAGGGCAAACCCAACCCCGTGGCAAGGCCGTAGCAGCGGAGCGCGAAGGAAGACCCAGCCCCACCAAAAGGACTGGACTCCCTGGAATGGGGGGAGAAGTCCATGATGCCAGCATCAAGACCCCACCAGGTGGGCACGTAGTGCCCCGCCCCCCACATCGCCAGCGTATTCGGACAAAGGCCCCTCAGCCGAGCGGGCCCTGTCCCCCCAATAGTACACCGCCTGGCACACTGACCCTGCAACAGGCAGTCAGCATGGCCGTAAGCACACAAAAAAGGTTAACCAACGGAAGCAGGCAGCGCACCGGGGAAAAACCAGGCAACAGGCTATTAACCCTAGCCTGGAGACTGCGGACGAGACAGGCGCCAGAGGGGACAGCTGAACACAGCCGCCCCGGCGGAAGGAGCGTAAGCTGGCGGTGTTGCATGACCAAGCCTCCATTTAAAAAACCCCACCCAGAGGGGTCGAGGCAGAGAAGGCTGACACGATTGGCAGACGTCATGAACGTGCAGGGGCACCCTCAAACGGTGAACCCGGGAGTTGACACTGCTCCAACACACCAGGGAATCAACCACCTTGGTGTTACCCAATGCGGTGGTTGTTCCTATAACCCCTCAAGAAAAAACTCCAAAACACACCTGCGGGTATACACCGGCTATACCGCAGTACAAGTGTTTCAGTTTTCAAAAAAGGGTTAACCCAGGCTTACGGGTCGACGAAACATTACTTCGGACCGGGCCTGGCGGTACGGGAAGCACATGGTCACCAGAGGAGGTCAAAGACCACCCCCACTGGCCCCTCTTCGCCATGCGTGAGAGGAGCGAAAAAGAATGGAGAACCAGCCCCTAAGCACACCGTACTTGGTATTCCCAGGCGGTCTCCCAACCAAGTACTAACCAGGACCAACCTGTGTAGCGGCCGAGATCCGACGAGATCGAGCGTGTACAGGATGGCATGGCCGTAAGCCATTACGACAGTGCTGAGTAAAAACGTACCCAACCAGGGTCTCCATAGCGCTTAACCCTGTGACACCCGGACCGACCTGGCATTTTTCCCCCTGAAAAAAGCCCAAGTCCCTCAGGGTACCAGAACAGCAGATCTGCATCCCCGGCGGACAACGGGTTCAACTGATCCGGACCAGCGTGACCAGAACCAGTCCCGTGCCCTAACCACGCCGATATGCCTACTCCAGGAGAAAGGGCAGATATGCGTGTCGATCTTAACATGAAAAGAAGGCGCCACCCAGACGTTCGGGCGAACCGCGCCTGGTGGCCCACCCCAAGGGCGTGAGACCCCTCTACATATGTTCAGATCCATTCCGTCATCATCCCCCAGACATGAACGAGAATCCGTCGATAACCAACCCAGGTCGTGGGATGTGGTCGTCGGAAGAGGAAAACCCCCCATCTCAGTTGCTTTATAAAAACGCTGTTTTAACCTCAAGTAACCAAGGCGTGCCAGTCAGTCGCCTGTTTACAGCGAGCTAGCACTATACGTGTGTCGGGACACACCCTCATCAATGAACAGGCTATTTAAACCTGTCATTGAATCCCCAAGGCGCCCAGGGGAACGACAAGAGGGGTGTGACACTTCCTAACACACTTTTTGAATAGAAAAGAAGGAAGCACTAACAGTATGTATCCCAGTCTACACAGCCGGGGGTAAAATTTTTTCACATTTTTACATCCCACCACCCTCCCATAGGAAGGAGACGGGGATCCCCAGAGAGACTTCCCACGCGAGCTTTACAGATTGAAAAGAATATATTGCACCTTGAGCCATGTAAAAAATTGGTTTTAGGGCTCTCCGGGGAAGAGGCACTGAACCCATACACACCCCCCCCCTGTAACGCGCCGAACCGCAACGTGACAGGAACCTTGAAGGACAGGGGGTGTACCCCTGACCGACAGAAACAAGGGGGAGAGGAAAGGTTACCAGTTCACCCCTTTACGACCCCACACCCATAATACGATGTAATGACAAAAAAGAGAATATGACACAGTCATAGTCAGCTCTATGAAGCGTTTGACAGCTACACACAGCGCATGAGCTAACCTGCTATCTGATTTTTACTAAGGAAAAAACACAGAATAGAGAGGGCTCTCTAAGAGCCCCGGTCCAACATACACATGTGCTTCTGTGGCCAGTCCAACCCAGTTGTAGGTCACATGACACACACAACCCATCATCACCTACAAAAAATGGCAAAAACACTCTACAGAGGAACGCCATTTTTCATAATGAGAGAATACATAATTCTCGATTAGTATCGGCCACAGGCCTTGCTAAGCACACACGACAGCGACCAAACAATCTTTTCTTTTAGGAAAATAAAGTTTCTCCAGCTGTTTTAGCACAACCTCAGCAATCAAGCTAAGGGTTACATCGCATCCCTACCACACAAAAGCCACAATGTAATGCAACAACATGTCTGATAGGAGGATGAAAAAGTCCCAGGGAACCGGGGGGAAAAACACAATCCTCCTGCTTTACCCTTAATACGGCCAGTTAAAACAGGAAACCCTGTTTAATATGTGAACACACTGTTCATTGTCATCACAGGCTGAGAAAAGAACATTATTTTACTCACTTGTCACTAAGCATAGCTTCATAGGTTAGTTACCTTAGTTGTGAGTACACGGTACATATAAACACACATGATGTTTCTCACACAACAACCAGATCATTTTCACATCTGTAACAACCCGATTTGCACGGAGAAGCTAACTGCCAGTGACAAAGACAGTTCACACATAACTCGCGTCGTATCCTAAATGCATTGCAGCAACACACGTTTTGGGAAAACATTGTTATTCACAAAACATTTAGAAAAGTAAAACCAGAAGACGTGTTATAAGGTCTGGTCAACCTTGTCCTACCCGGAACGTAGATCAGCGAAGTGCAGTCTCAAGACCCCGTAGACAACACAGCCGCTCCTGTGTTGTTCGAACTGGGCAGCGTCGCCGCTCCAACCCGCACTACAGTCCTCTTTGTTGACGCAAACCTTGCCGTCCTGGCTCAGGGCAGGGTCGACGAACATCTCCTGTCAAAGACGACGTCGTAGTCCAGAGTGTTTAAAAACATGTTATAATCAAAGCACGTTCAACAGAGTAGCATTAAGCTAACGGCCGCTCCAACCGTTCGGGCGCTACTGCCCCTGCTCGCGAGACGGCGAGCTAACGGCGCACGCGACCAGAAGCGAGCTCGCGGCGGCGCGCGAGGAGCCGAAGCTACCCCGCGCCAGGCCTTGGCCTATAGCAGCAAGCTAACGTTACCTAGTGATCACGACATGCTAGCGCCGCAGCTAACAGCTGACTGGCTAACAGTAGGCCCAACCTAAGTAGGCCATGCAGCGATCCCAGCAGGCTAACGCCGCAGCTAACAGCTGACTGGCTAACCGTAAGCTAAGCAGCTATCACCTGAACTTGTATACAATGATAAGACTCACCCAGACAGGCCGCCGTTCTGAACCTCTCCTCACTTTTTAAGAGAAAAGAGAAACAAGATGTCAACACTGCTTTACAACGGTGATTTTACCAACACCCGACGGAATCAGCACAATACCAAACTGGCCTGTGTAGCTGACTTGAACATGGATCTTCCGCTACCGAACATCCATGCACATATCTCCTCGTGAAGGAATACTCTCATTTGGATATGAAAGAAGGGGCTTAACACGGGACAGAGAGATATCCACTCGTCCAGAAAACACAGGGATCACCAGTGTTAATGGTCGCGGCCCACTAGTTAAACTAAAATGGCTTCAGACCAAGGTCTTCTGTCGTCTAGGAGACTGAACAAAGGACCCTAGCCTGGGGCCGGTTTTCATAAACATTGTCAAGTAGCCCCCATAGCACTAACAGACAAGTGAAGCCTGCCAGCAAACATAACTCACCAGAACCAGGAACCCACCGCGTCTCACAACAGCGGCGCGTCCTACAGCCCAGCTGTGCCTTTACCGCAACCAGCACACAGCAAGGACTGCAGTTGGAAAAGCATGTAGCGGCACAAACTCCCAATACGAAAACCGGTGGAGGATTTTTAGAATGATCATCATCTTCCAGACACTCCAGTACGAAGACAATATCGCCGTATTTTCTCGAAAATAGTGAGAGAGAAAATAAAGATATGATGTCAACGTATCCTTGTTTCCCAAAGCTGCTCCTAATCCTTTCTTCCAGCATGGTGTCAAGTGTGGGGATCTACCGAGGCACTTCTTCCTTGTGGTGAAAGCGAGAAGGAGGCGAGTGGGTGGCCCCACCCCTGCTTATATGGGTAAGTTGATAGGGGTGTGGTCAGACGAATATTGGGATTAAAGGTACATTTGTGGTCTTTATTTCAGTGCGCATGCACATATGCGAGAGTGCAGACTAGTGATGCCGAGCGAGAGCTAATACGAAACAGAACCCTTTGGTAGTGTGGTAGTGAAAGGGTTAACAACATGAGAGACGGACATCATGTCTCCTCCTCCTGTTCTCCTATACAGTCGAGACACCTTGTCATGAACAGAAGCAGGTGTTGCTGACGCGTCCATATTCCCAGGGCGTGTTATTCATCATAACCCTGTTCTCTCTCCCTCCCTCTGTGGCTGTGTAACACAGATGTTCAGCCCTATCCGCATGGGACCGGTATTACCCCGGGGACCTCTAGTAGTTTGTAATCATTGCCGGGGACGTCTGTGATCTTAATACCCAGTGTGAATCAGGGGGGGGGGGGGGTGTGTGTGATGTAGCATATTTTCGGCGAACACAGAGGTCATCCGATGACATTAGAGCGAATAGGCGTCTCAGTCATTCGGGGTCGTCATTTGTTTTCGTTAGTAGTGAAAATCAATACGGGACGGTTTTAACTGCATTTTCAGTGCAAACATCAATCGGCCTCACCTCAGCGTGGAGATCGATAGGACTACAGTTCCTTCTGGAAAAAGATATCTCCATCCAAAGTAGGTGCACATACTGTGTGACTGTTATCCAGTTATCGAAGGGCGACAGTGGCTCGGGAGGTAGAGCAGTCGTCTGGCAATCCGGAGGTTCCCGTTTCGATTCCAGCTCCTCCTGGGCAGCGCGTCGATGTGTCCTTGAGCAAGACACTTAACCCCTAATTGCTCCCGATGACCAGGTTGGCACCTTGCATGGTTGCCTCCGCCGTCGGTGTGTGAATGTGTGAGTGAATGTGTGAGTGAATGTGTGAGTGAATGGGTAAAATGTGAGTAACAAATTGTAAAGCACGTTGGATAAAAGCGCTATATATAAAAAAAAAGCAGCCAAAAAAGCAGCCATTTGTTCCCCCGCTGGAGATTTGATTCATCATTGAAAAAGTACTGATGCTCCTTTGCATCAGATGGCAAATTCAGGTTCAGATTATATTATTATATTATATTGCCACAGCTTTCTTAAATGCACATATATTCAGAAAAAACGTGAGATGCTTTTTCTTCCCGGCTCCTCAACCGTAGTAGATTTGTAAACAACAACACACAACAATCTATACAATACAAGGCATATGCATACCGTGTATGTAGCCGCAGTGTGTGTGTGTGTGTGTGTGTGTGTGTGTGTGCGTGCGTGCGTGCGTGCGTGCGTGCGTGCGTGCGTGCGTGCGTGCGTGCGTGCGTGTGTGTGTGATAAGTGTGCTTGTGTTAGGTAAGCGAGGTTAAGGTGCTTTTGTGTGTGTGCTCATAGTTTAGAGTCTATCTGTCAGTAGTCTGTTTGCCCGGTGGAAGTAGCTGTTCAGTGTTAGATGTGGACCTGAGACTGCGGTACCGTCTGCCAGACGGCATGAGCTCAAACAGTTAGTGGTTTGGGTGGGCCTGTCGAGTTCCATCTCCGGACGACTCGGTAAAAACATATCCTGTGCGAATGTGTGTCTGGAAAACACAAGATGTGTTTCCTATAGACATGGGGCCCTGTGTAACACTAGTGCCGTGTGAATAGGGCTTTAGATGTTTTAACCTGCTGAAATATATACTGTATATTATTATATACATCTTGCTAAATCGAATGTCTCCCTTAAAGTTCCCCTTGAGCAAAATCAAAGGTGAGGAAACCATTTTCTTCTGTATCCTAGACCTAGATCAGTGTTGTCATTCACATATTATAACACTTGATGAGCTACATAACATATGTACTGTATGTCTGTACTGAGAGACATATAAGATACATAACATGTCTGTAATGAGATACATATCTGCTGATTATAATGCTTCATATGAGCTACATAACATGTCTGTAATGAGAGACATCTGCTGCCTCTAATGTTTCATATGAGCTACATAACATGTCTGTAATGAGAGACATATAAGGTGATTATAATGCTTCATATGAGCTACATAACATGTCTGTAATGAGAGACACAACATTTGAGGAGGGCTTTATTTGAGAAAATTCTATTTGTAAATCCGGATTTGTTTTGGCAGTCTGAGAGTTGTATGTTGGGTTGGTTTTTTGTGGAGGAGACTTTCAGTTTTGCAGGATTTTTGGAGAATGCATGGCACTTGAGACAAAATCCTATATAATTGTATATGAATTCCTCTTGTTTTTTTGTTTACTTACATTGTTTACAGCTTGTTATATTACGTTTTTTTATATATATTTTTTTGGTCATCTTGGTCTATATAACTTATTGCCAATGTAAAGTATACTATTATATATACCTTATTGTTTATATGGGCTGGGCACCTGTATGTAAGACACAAAAATAAAAAAACATCAATCAACCAATGCACACCTCAGACGCCATCTTGTTATGCACGTGTCATCAAAAGGCGCCGGACACCTACGACTCCGTCGTTACCACGGGAGATGGAACCTCTTATATCAAACCCCAGAACCTCTCCTCGGATAAAAAAAAAAGTGTGTTTCCCCGAACAGAGCCGCCCGTAACTACAGTAATTGCTTCACTGGACCTCCTGTCGGGGTCCAGTCAGAGGAGCGTAAAGGGTTAACCTGCTCACGCCGACCTTGGAGCGCACTCAGAGCGAGGCGTGCTCTTTGACTATGGCGCCTGGTTACGGGGGAAGCGGGGCGAAGGGCCCCGCTCGGGGCCCCGCAGGTTAACTGCTTTGTTTGAATGACTGGAGATGAGATAAATTATACTCTTGCTGCATCAGAATTATTGACCTTCGCTGCTCGCGCCGCTCTTCAAACGCTCGGCGTCTCAATTGGATCCTTTTCTCGGGTGGCGAACAAGGCGGCGGTGTTAGACTTTGGCGGTTTAATTAGGGATGTCCGATATTATTATTATTTATTATTATTATTATTATTATTATTATTATTATTATTATTATTATTATTATTATTATTATTATTATTATTATTATTATTATTATTATTATTATATTATTATTATTATTATTATTATTATTATTATTTTTTACATTTATTTAACCTTTATTTACGCAGGCAAGCAAGTAAGAACAAATTATGATTTTATTTATTGTCAAAAGTATGCATAATGTTGTGTTAATTCCACGACAAGAGATAATGTTAATTACCTGGGGGGGGAATCGTGCATATATCGGAATCGGTTGATATCGGTATCGGAAATTAAGAGTTGGACAATATCGGTATATCGGTATCGGTAAAAAAGCCAATATCGAACATCCCTAGTTTTAATGGTTCCGCTGAGCAGAGGGTTTGAGGTTAGTGGTAGACTTCAGTGGTTTTAGAGGGTTTGAGGTTAATGTTAACCGATATCCGATATACCGATATTGTCCAACTCTTAATTTCCGATACCGATATCAACCGATACCGATATATCCAGGGTCCCCCCCCCCCCCCCCCCCCCCCCAAAAACTGAATAATTTCAGGTAATTAACATTACATATCTCGTGTAATTAACACAACATTATGCATACTTTGACAATATCGGCCGATAATATCGGACAACCCTAGTTTTAATGGTTCTTGTGAGCAGAGGGTTTGAGGTGAGTGTTAGACTTTAGTGTAGAAGCGTGTGTAGGGCAGCAGTGTGTTTAGAAGCGTGTGTAGGGCAGCGGTGTGGTTAGAAGCGTGTGTAGGGCAGCGGTGTGGTTAGAAGCGTGTGTAGGGCAGCGGTGTGGTTAGAAGCGTGTGTAGGGCAGCGGTGTGGTTAGAAGCGTGTGTAGGGCAGCGGTGGGTAGAAGCGTGTGTAGGGCAGCGGTGTGGTTAGAAGCGTGTGTTGGGCAGCGGTGTGGTTAGAAGCGTGTGTAGGGCAGCAGTGTGGTTAGAAGCGTGAGTGAGGGCAGCGGTGTGGTTAGAAGCGTGTGTAGGGCAGCGGTGTGGTGAGAAGCGTGTGTAGGGCAGCGGTGTGGTTCGAAGCGTGTGTAGGCAGCAGTGTGGTTAGAAGCGTGTG
>NC_140165.1:115455426-115470426 GCF_963971535.1 Notolepis coatsorum
GGGTCGTTTAAACCCCCTGATACCTCCGTCGTCTTACCTTGATCAGCTCACCGCTCCACGCTCTCTCTCTCTCTCTCTCTCTCTCTCTCTCTCTCTCTCTCTCTCTCTCTCTCTCTCTCTCTCTCTCTCTCTCTCTCTCTCTCTCTCTCTCTCTCTCTCGCCTGGTGATGGAGTAACCACAAGCAAACTCTCAGACGCTCCCCTCCTCGTGTGTGTTTTTGTAAATCAAATCAAATCTAATTGATTTGTAAAGCCCGAAATCACAAGGTAATGCCCCCATTCTACAAGTCTTCTTTGAACAAGTCAAGAAGAAACATCACAGTAAATCAGGAACATAAAACCACCATAAAATCACCAACTTGGATGTCAGTGATAATATATTGTTGCTATGGATGATAGATGGCTGGAGAATAAAACAGGTGAATAGTTGGTATGAATGTATCTATATTTGTACATATCCCTTACCTACTCTTGCTAGTTACGCTGCTGGCCAGTATGTCTACTACCATAGTGTATTTATACCTGTATCACTGTACATACTATAACTCTGTACATACATCTGATTAGTGCTATTACTCAGTAGTATTTATATATTTTATACCCAGTTTAATCACCTGTACGTTGTATATTACTATTGCACTTTACTGTTACATTTGCACTCTGGTTAGATGACAATACATATATATATTTATATATATATATATATTCTTTCCCCCTCCTTTTTCCTCCGTTTAGTCGTTATGCCAATTCCCAATCCCCTTCCTGGTCGCTGCGCACTTACCCCCCACAGTCGGTCTGGGAGAGTGGAGGCTATCATGTGCTTCCTCCGACACACGTCCAGCCAATCAACCGCTTCTTTTCACCTGGCAGCGCGGACTCTCACTGAGAGGGTGTAACGTGTGGAAGGATCACACTACCTCTCCTAGATCCTATCCTCGCTGAGCAGGCGCCCCCGACCGAACTGTAGGAGTCACTGTTTACAACGACCAGGACTCACCCATCAGCTTTCCCACCCCCTAATACTGCCAATTGTGTTAGTATGAACGACCAGCCAAGCTGATAGCAATGCGGAGAGCTGGGCTCGAACCCAGCGGATGACAATCAGTGGCGTCGTTAGCCCTGTTTTTCTCCTAGCCCCGGATCTAAAAAAAAAAACAGAAAAAAAAAATTACATGGCAGCATCCCCATTGTCTGTGCTGAATGTTTGTTAGTGTTTGGTATTTTTCTTTGGTTTTTAGTACTTTTAAACATCGATTTTTAGCAAGTAGTAGTTTTCATTTGATCCTATATAATTTTTTCATTCACCGATTTGTGGACTTTTTTTTTTAGTGTCTTGAAAGGCGCATTATAAATCAAATGCACTATTATTATTATTATCATCCAGGAGGGAAAAGGACACTTTGGATAGTAGGGACTGCATCTCTGCCTGTCCTGGCCAGGAAACACTTTGCAACTGTGATCTCCTCTGGCAGTAGTTGGATATTGTAATGTGTGGCGAGGGGTTGCAGCAATTCCACTGAGAGAAACTGGTCTGAGGCTGGATAACATGCCTGTATGCCTCTCATACGTTGTTCTCCAACTCATGAGAACCTGTTCTCAAGCTCTTGCCGCATTCTGTCGAGGACTGGATATAACAGTCTCTGTCTCAGCTGATGAATGTATGAATGAAAACTTTATTTAACAGATTTGTTATGGTTTGTAACCGACCCCAATCGCACAACACAAGACAGGTATGATGGTTTGCCAAGAAACAGATATTTATTTAGAACAGGGAAAAAGGGCACTGTCCCTTTAAGGGAGAAAACACAAAACACTGGAATAACACAAGAGGGGAAGGTAAAGTGCCTTTAAGAGGCGGGCAGGAAAAGGGAACACTATGGGAAGGTAAGGGAACGCCTAAGGGAAGGTTAAGGGAACGCCTAGGGAACAGAGGAACTAGAGACTAGGAGAACTAGGGAAAGAGGACTAGGGACTAGGAGAACTAGGGATAGAGGACTAGGGACTAGGTGGAACTAGAAGGGGAGAACTTGGACAGAGGGGACTGAGGCCCGCGGAGGCGGGCTGGGGAACAGGGAGGAACTGGGGACAGAGAACCGCGGAGGCGGGCTGGGGACAGGGAGGAACTGGGGACTGGTGGGAAAACATCTGGGCCGCTCTGCAGAACAGAGGAGAGGGTTAATATTCAAAGGGAACAAAACAGAGCAGATGCAGAACAGTCCAAATAACAAAGTAACAAAGTAAATACTATCTTCGTGTGAACAAACACACAGTGGGAGATGAAATGTCCAAAATAATATCCACGAGAGAACAAAACAGAGTGGGAGATGAAATGTCCAAACAAATAACTAAGTGAGAACTAAAGGAGGCAATACGCTGGGGAACAGCAGCGGGACGAGGGCAAGGGGCATTACGCTGAGTGAGTGACATCACAATCAAAACTCACCCAGGCGTATGCGTAAAGGTACAGGGACAGCAGCGGGAACGGGGGCAAGGGCACTACGCTGAGTGAGTGACATCACAATCAAAACTCACCCAGGCGTATGCGTAAAGGTACAGGGACAGCAGCGGGAACGGGGGCAAGGGCACTACGCTGAGTGAGTGACATCACAATCAAAACTCACCCAGGCGTATGCGTAAAGGTACCGGGACGGCAGCGGGAACGGGGGCAAGGGCACTACGCTGGGTGAGTGACATCACAATCAAAACTCACCCAGGCGTGTGCGTAATGGTACAGGGACAGCAACGGGGCGAGGGCATCGCCACCGGGTGGCTGGCTGTCCGAGCCGAGGAACAGAGCGCTGGAACAGCGGCGGTGGCGAGGGCGTCGTCCACCGGGAAGCCGCTGTCGGAGCCGAGGAACAGAGTGCTGGAACAACGGCGGTGGCGAGGATGTCGTCCACCGGGTAGCCGCTGTCGGAGCCGAGGAACAGAGTGCGCGCCACACCTTGGTGTGCGCGTCGGAACAGAGAGCTGGAACAGTGGCGGTGGCGAGGATGTCGTCCACCGGGTAGCCGCTGTCGGAGCCGAGGAACAGAGTGCGCGCCACACCTTGGTGTGCGCGTCGGAACAGAGAGCTGGAACAGTGGCGGTGGCGAGGATGTCGTCCACCGGGTAGCCGCTGTCGGAGCCGAGGAACAGAGTGCGCGCCACACCTTGGTGTGCGCGTCGGAACAGTGGCGGTGGCGAGGGTGTCGTCCACCGGGTAGCCGCTGTCGGAGCCGAGGAACAGAGTGCGCGCCACACCTTGGTGTGCGCGTCGGAACAGAGAGACGCCTCGGGGTGCGTCTGCGAGGAGGAGTGTGCCAAGCACGAAGGTCTGGAAGATGCGCGTCGGCGCGCTGAGGTCTGGAGAGCGTGCCAAGCTCGAAGGTCTGGAAGATGCGCGTCTGTGCGCTGGTACGGAGGAGCGTGCCAAGCTCGAAGGTCTGGAAGATGCGCGTCAGTGCGCTGGTACGGAGGAGCGTGCCAAGCTCGAAGGTCTGGAAGATGCGCGTCAGTGCGCTGGTACGGAGGAGCGTGCCAAGCTCGAAGGTCTGGAAGATGCGCGTCCGTGCGCTGGTACGGAGGAGCGTGCCAAGCTCGAAGGTCTGAAGTGGAACACTGGAATACCTCCCGTAGAGGATTAGAGAGCGCAGTACAGTGTCTCCCTCCAGGCAAACGGCGGCAGGTGGCGAAGGCTTGAGCGCATCTGGCGCGCTGGTCTGGAGTGGAACACTGGAATACCTCCCGTAGAGAATTAGAGAGCGCAGTACAATGTCTCCCTCCAGGCAAACGGCGACAGGTGGCCAAAGCCCTTGAAGATGCGCGTTGCGCGCTGGTGACTGGAGAGCGTGCCAAGCCCGAGGGTCCGGGAGATGCGCGTTGGTCTAGATGTGCGTCAGGACGAACAGCTGCGCTGGGGTCTGCAGTGGAGCGCTGGGGTGCCTCCCGTGGAAGTTACAGGGAGCGCAGAACAGTCTCCTCCACAGGCTACGGCGACAGCAGACGAAGGCTGGAGCAAACATCTCAAGGCTGGAGAGATCCATCTTACAGCATTGGTAGACCAGAGGATCTCCCGAAAGAGTCTAGATGTTAGAGAATATGACTCAGCATGAATACAACACGACCCCACGCCGAAACGAGGGGAAGAGCCCTCGTATTTAAAGCCCACAGGGGAACTAATTAGCCTGCCACCACAGGTGCGAGAGGTAATTGATAATAGTCCAGGTGTGGCCACTGAGAGTAAACGAGAGTAAAGAACGAGAGGGTGGGGGCTAGAGAGAGTGAGTGAGAAGGGAATTTCTAACAGTAGGCTTTAAAGAAACAGAGAAAAAGTGGTGAGCAGCGGGCAAAACCTCACAGTACCCCCCCCCTCAACGGGAGCCACCCGGCGACCCAAAACAAATACAGACAGAGTGGCAGGGGGCAAAACAAGAGGTACTGGCCAAGCCAGCAGGGGAAGCCACCACAAGAGTGGGGCTAGCAAAAGAAACAGGGTCGCCGAGGGGTAACTAGGGTAGCAGAGGGGCAACTGGTCTAGAGGAACTGGGTCTAGAGAACTAGTCTAGCGAACTGGGCAAGAGAACTGGTCTAGAGAACTAGTTTAGAGAACTGGTCTAGAGAAACTGGGTCTAGAGAACTGGTCTAGAGCAACTGGTCTAGAGGAACTGAGGGGCAAGCAGGGTAGCTAAGGGGTAACCATGGAAGCACCGGGAAAGGGCTAGCAGAGGGAAGGTTAGCTGCCAGGGCACTGATAGCTACAGGGCCTATGCTAGCTGTACTGCTACATCAACATAGAGGCTGCGCAAGCTGCCGGAGCCAGGCTAGCAGAGGGAAAGGGTAGCTGCCAGGGCACTGATAGCTACAGGGCCTATGCTAGCTGTACTGCTACATCAACATAGAGGCTGCGCTAGCTGCCGGAGCTAGGCTGGCAGACAGGGCTGGACCAGCATGAGAGCACAAGCTAGCTGGAAGGACAGTCCTAGCTGTGTGAGAAAAACTGACCTTGCTAGCTGAAAGGGCAGTCCTAGCAGTGGGATAAACTACACAAAAAAGTGGAGGCCATGCAGAGGGACCGGGTTAGCTGCTTGGGCCTGGCTAGCTACAGGGCCTATGCCAGCTGCAAGGCTGCATTAACATAGAGGCTGTGCTAACAGCCGGGGCCAAGCTAGCAGACCGGGGCCATGCAGAGGGAAACTGGGTTAGCTGCCAGGGCATGGCTAGCTACAGGGCCCATGCCAGCAGCAAGGGCTGCATAAACATAGAGGCTGTGCTAGCAGCCGGGGCAAAGCTAGCAGACAGGGGCTCTGCTGAGGGACTGGGTTAGCTGCCAGGGCATGGCTAGCTACAGGGGGGTCAAACAGGGCAAAACGGGAAGCAAACAGGGGAGCTAACCGGGGAGACTAACAAGCTAAACAGGGGAGTAACAGGCTAACAAGGGAGCTAAACAGGACTAACAAGGAAGCTAAACTGGGCTAACAGGGAAGCTAACAGGGCTAACAGGGGAGCTAGAGGGGAGACTAACAAGCTAACAGGGGAGCTAACAGGGCTAACAGGGGAGCTAGAGGGAACAAGAAAAAAAAAGGCAAACTCAACATACACCGTCTGTGCTGGCTGGGGTCGTCGATTTGGTGGGGTCGTACTGTTATGGTTTGTAACCGACCCCAATCGCACAACACAAGACAGGTATGATGGTTTGCCAAGAAACAGATATTTATTTAGAACAGGGAAAAAGGGCACTGTCCCTTTAAGGGAGAAAACACAAAACACTGGAATAACACAAGAGGGGAAGGTAAAGTGCCTTTAAGAGGCGGGCAGGAAAAGGGAACACTATGGGAAGGTAAGGGAACGCCTAAGGGAAGGTTAAGGGAACGCCTAGGGAACAGAGGAACTAGAGACTAGGAGAACTAGGGAAAGAGGACTAGGGACTAGGAGAACTAGGGATAGAGGACTAGGGACTAGGTGGAACTAGAAGGGGAGAACTTGGACAGAGGGGACTGAGGCCCGCGGAGGCGGGCTGGGGAACAGGGAGGAACTGGGGACAGAGAACCGCGGAGGCGGGCTGGGGACAGGGAGGAACTGGGGACTGGTGGGAAAACATCTGGGCCGCTCTGCAGAACAGAGGAGAGGGTTAATATTCAAAGGGAACAAAACAGAGCAGATGCAGAACAGTCCAAATAACAAAGTAACAAAGTAAATACTATCTTCGTGTGAACAAACACACAGTGGGAGATGAAATGTCCAAAATAATATCCACGAGAGAACAAAACAGAGTGGGAGATGAAATGTCCAAACAAATAACTAAGTGAGAACTAAAGGAGGCAATACGCTGGGGAACAGCAGCGGGACGAGGGCAAGGGGCATTACGCTGAGTGAGTGACATCACAATCAAAACTCACCCAGGCGTATGCGTAAAGGTACAGGGACAGCAGCGGGAACGGGGGCAAGGGCACTACGCTGAGTGAGTGACATCACAATCAAAACTCACCCAGGCGTATGCGTAAAGGTACAGGGACAGCAGCGGGAACGGGGGCAAGGGCACTACGCTGAGTGAGTGACATCACAATCAAAACTCACCCAGGCGTATGCGTAAAGGTACCGGGACAGCAGCGGGAACGGGGGCAAGGGCACTACGCTGGGTGAGTGACATCACAATCAAAACTCACCCAGGCGTGTGCGTAATGGTACAGGGACAGCAACGGGGCGAGGGCATCGCCACCGGGTGGCTGGCTGTCCGAGCCGAGGAACAGAGCGCTGGAACAGCGGCGGTGGCGAGGGCGTCGTCCACCGGGAAGCCGCTGTCGGAGCCGAGGAACAGAGTGCTGGAACAACGGCGGTGGCGAGGATGTCGTCCACCGGGTAGCCGCTGTCGGAGCCGAGGAACAGAGTGCGCGCCACACCTTGGTGTGCGCGTCGGAACAGAGAGCTGGAACAGTGGCGGTGGCGAGGATGTCGTCCACCGGGTAGCCGCTGTCGGAGCCGAGGAACAGAGTGCGCGCCACACCTTGGTGTGCGCGTCGGAACAGAGAGCTGGAACAGTGGCGGTGGCGAGGATGTCGTCCACCGGGTAGCCGCTGTCGGAGCCGAGGAACAGAGTGCGCGCCACACCTTGGTGTGCGCGTCGGAACAGTGGCGGTGGCGAGGGTGTCGTCCACCGGGTAGCCGCTGTCGGAGCCGAGGAACAGAGTGCGCGCCACACCTTGGTGTGCGCGTCGGAACAGAGAGACGCCTCGGGGTGCGTCTGCGAGGAGGAGTGTGCCAAGCACGAAGGTCTGGAAGATGCGCGTCGGCGCGCTGAGGTCTGGAGAGCGTGCCAAGCTCGAAGGTCTGGAAGATGCGCGTCTGTGCGCTGGTACGGAGGAGCGTGCCAAGCTCGAAGGTCTGGAAGATGCGCGTCAGTGCGCTGGTACGGAGGAGCGTGCCAAGCTCGAAGGTCTGGAAGATGCGCGTCAGTGCGCTGGTACGGAGGAGCGTGCCAAGCTCGAAGGTCTGGAAGATGCGCGTCCGTGCGCTGGTACGGAGGAGCGTGCCAAGCTCGAAGGTCTGAAGTGGAACACTGGAATACCTCCCGTAGAGGATTAGAGAGCGCAGTACAGTGTCTCCCTCCAGGCAAACGGCGGCAGGTGGCGAAGGCTTGAGCGCATCTGGCGCGCTGGTCTGGAGTGGAACACTGGAATACCTCCCGTAGAGAATTAGAGAGCGCAGTACAATGTCTCCCTCCAGGCAAACGGCGACAGGTGGCCAAAGCCCTTGAAGATGCGCGTTGCGCGCTGGTGACTGGAGAGCGTGCCAAGCCCGAGGGTCCGGGAGATGCGCGTTGGTCTAGATGTGCGTCAGGACGAACAGCTGCGCTGGGGTCTGCAGTGGAGCGCTGGGGTGCCTCCCGTGGAAGTTACAGGGAGCGCAGAACAGTCTCCTCCACAGGCTACGGCGACAGCAGACGAAGGCTGGAGCAAACATCTCAAGGCTGGAGAGATCCATCTTACAGCATTGGTAGACCAGAGGATCTCCCGAAAGAGTCTAGATGTTAGAGAATATGACTCAGCATGAATACAACACGACCCCACGCCGAAACGAGGGGAAGAGCCCTCGTATTTAAAGCCCACAGGGGAACTAATTAGCCTGCCACCACAGGTGCGAGAGGTAATTGATAATAGTCCAGGTGTGGCCACTGAGAGTAAACGAGAGTAAAGAACGAGAGGGTGGGGGCTAGAGAGAGTGAGTGAGAAGGGAATTTCTAACAGTAGGCTTTAAAGAAACAGAGAAAAAGTGGTGAGCAGCGGGCAAAACCTCACAAGATTGCAGAATGGGTACAATACAGTACGGCTCAATACACACAATTGTTAAGGGGATGCAGACCTGAGAAAGACGTTTGTCTTGTTTCCATCAGGGTCCCCCATGATCTCCATGAGGTCTGAGCTTGTGCCACAAGATGACTCAACTACATACTCGTCCATCATTGTCTGCTTCTTCCTTTGGCTGGTAGTATGTTCCTCAATTTTTTCGATTGCTTAAGCACGATTTTGAAAACAGGGCCCGGTGTTTCAAAACACTACACACAATTAGCACAACCACACACACAATTATCAGAACACCTCAGATCCTTTGCTAAATTAAACACAAACTATACACTAATTTATAAAAACTACATTTTGTTACCATATGAAACACACGTTTCATATGACTTAATTCTGTTTGAACCAGTTACACACTGCTGTGCTTAACCTAAAACACATTTAACAATTCTACTTCTCAGTGATTAGAGTACTGTAAGTGAAGTACACAGAGAATGTGAAAATATACAATAAATTCACCAAACACTACACAAGACCAATGCTGTAGACCAGGGATCGGCAATAGGCGGCCCGCAGGCCGAAATGGGCCCGCCAGCAATAATTTCTGGCCCGTCAGGTTATTTTGAGAATATGATGTTTATTTTACGCGCAGGAAATATTCACTCGTTGTGACGCCAGAGTGTCTTTTGAAGCTGTATCTATCTATTCATCATATCTATGGCTGTCACTATAGCCAATTGAAATGCTAGAAATGGTCACATGGACTGGGAGAACCAATGGAATTTCACTTTCACTTCCGCGTTTGGCATGCCGGCGAGTGAACGTTTGCAAAAACAAAACAAACGTCTTTGAATAACTTCTTTGCAATGCAACGGGGAAATATGATGAGCCAGAAGAGGAGCTTACGACCTATAAAGCTTATTTTAATAAACAGGTGTCATTCTTAAAATACGGGTTTATCGCAACAGGTAACTCTTGCAATAAGCAACCGGTGACTCTCGCTTGTTGACATGGCAACACGAGCAAGCAACTGTGTTCAAGTTGGGTGGGCATTCAACGCGAGTGGACATTTAACATGTTATTAACATGGATTTTGGAGGACCGAAGCAGAAACAATATCAAGTCCAGGGCAGGGCTGCCTGCATTATGCCGGTGAGTGTTGTGTTTTAATAATAATAATAATACATTCGATGTATAATACACCCGCTGTGGTGCTTAAAATCAAATGCACCCTACTGATCTCGATTTATAATGCGAGCACCTGCATTAAAATCAAATTACTGATCTGTTCATGTGTAATGCACTGTCTGAGAGGCACTTTATAATAGAAAAAAGACAGTGCAAACATGTATATGTCGTTTTTTTTTTTACAGTTAAAAAATGTTCACTTATCATTGGCCCGCCACACAATGGCTTGGGGAAAATTTGGCCCGTGGGCAAATCTAATTGGCGACCCCTGCTGTAGACTGATGAAAATATAATTTATTTATCTACATATACCCAAATCAATGATGCAGACTGATGAAAAAAAAATTCTCTCCATATAACCAAATCAGTCAACATTTCAACATGGAATTTTATGTGTGTGTACTTCATGTATGTTTATGTGTGTGAGAAAGAGATCTGTTCCAGGCCCTCCCTCTAGACCTACCTGACCAAAATCTAAAAAGAGAGAAAGAGTGTGTACAAGAGCATGTGCACGTTCCAAATGCTCCAAACCATGTATCTAAGCACTATGTATGTATGTATGTATGTATGTATGTATGTATGTATGTATGTATGTATGTATGTATGTATGTATGTATGTATGTATGTATGTATGTATGTATGTATGTATGTATGTATGTATGTATGTGTATATGTATGTATGTATGTATGTATGTATGTATGTATGTATGTATGTATGTATGTATGTATGTATGTATGTATGTATATATGTATGTATGTATGTATGTATGTATGTATGTATGTATGTATGTATGTATGTATGTATGTATGTATGTATGTATATATGTATGTATGTATGTATGTATGTATGTATGTATGTATGTATGTGTGTGTGTGTGTGTGTATGTATGTATGTATGTATGTATGTATGTATGTATGTATGTGTGTATGTATGTATGTATGTATGTATGTATGTATGTATGTATGTATGTATGTATGTATGTATGTATGTATGTATGTATGTATGTATGTATGTATGTATGTACTATGTATGTATCTATGTCTTGACTGTGTGTGTGTGTGTGTTTGCGTGCGTGCGTGCGTGTGTGTGTGTGTGTGTGTGCGTGCGCGTGTGTGTGCGTGCGTGCGTGCGTGTGTGGAAGGGAAAAGAAGAGTGTGTAGAGAAATATATATAATTACATTTGTTCAGTTGCATAAACCCGTTAATCATGACTAAATATTTTAATGATTACATTTCATATGCCTAAATGAAACGACACTCCACTCCTCTTCAGTTGGCTGGCCTGAGGACAAGGGTTGTTTTGTGTTTATTTTCAAGGCCCTTATTGGTTAAACTACATTGTCGGAATGGAAGTGTAGAACCGACTATATTGAAAATGAGGGTGACCTCAATTGACCTGTCTCAAACCCTGCCCTCTTTTCTTGATCCTCCAATCACAACTGTCGCTTACCTCGGACAAACTTGGTTTGTCCGAGGTAAGCGACAGTTGTGATTGGAGGATCAAGAAAAGAGGGCAGGGTTTGAGACAGGTCCATTGTAATTTTGAGAATAAATAAAAGCTGCTGATGATGATGATGATGATGATGGTGATGATGATGATGATGATGATGATGATGGTGATGATGATGATGATGATGATGATGATGATGATGATGATGATGATGATGATGAGTAGATGCTACTGCAGTAGAGAAGGCTATAGATCTGATCTCAGGTCATAGGGGGGGAACAAATAACAAAAGTAACAAACATAGTGGACAGACACAACATACAAAGTGAGAAATTAGGGGTCAAAGGCCGAGTTGAAGAGGTGGGTTTCGAGTGACTGAGTGAGGGGTGGAGGAGGTCAGTGAGGTACTGAGGTGCCAGAGCGTGGAGGGTTTTGTAGGTGATGCGGGATTTGATGGGGAGCCAGCGGAGCGGAGGTGGGTGAGGGTGGGGGGGGGGTGATGTGCTGCCAGGGTTTGGTGCGGGTTACAACCCTGGCAGCTGAGTTTTGGACATCTTGGAACCCGGACGCCTGAATACTTTAGACAACAAATGTTTGTTTCCGTGTCTCTGATTGGCCAGGTCATTTCTGGTCATGTGACATGTATGCCCAATCGTGGGACCGCAAGTGTCTACACTGGTTAAGCTTAGGCGCTCTTTCGAAGTTGGTTAAGGTTAGAGTTTGTCTTAGAGCGTGGCGATAGAACGCCAGGTAGTTTGCAGGCTGTTAGACCCGGAAATAGGCGCAGAACTAGCTGTCCCACGATTGGCGCACATAGTCACATGACCTGGCCAATCAGAGCGCAAAACTCGCACGCGGAAACAAACATTTGTTTGTCGAAAGTATTCACGCAATCCGGACAGGACCCCGTTGCAGTAGTCCAGGCGGGAGGTGACGAAGGCGTGGATGAGGGTCTCAGCTGTGGAGTCGGAAAGTGATGGTCGGAGTCTGGAGATGTTTCTGAGGTGATAGAAGGCGGATTTGGTGACGGAACTGACATGGGCTTAATAGGAAAGGGTGGAGTCCAGGATAACACCCAGGTTGCGGACCTTTGGGGAAGGGCAGATGGAGCAGCCGTCTATATCGACTGCAGTAGAGAAGGCTGTATATCTGATCCCAGGTCAGTAGATGCTACTGCAGTAGAGACGGCTGTAGATCTGATCCCAGGTCAGTAGATGCTACTGCAGTAGAGAAGGTTCAAGACAGGCGTGGTCCAAGACAGCTGCCCTGTGGCAACAAGCCACAATCTAGCGGCTAGCCCTTTGCAGTTAGACATGCTGCCTTTGCAATACACTCTTTGTCTTCTACACAGTGGCGGCTCGCCACTAGGGGCGCTCGGGCGCCGCCCCCCCTCAGGAACTACCCTGGTTATATGAGAGAACAAGAAAAATAAGTTTTTAGTTTTTAGTTTTATAGCCCTATAAATAATATAAACATGTTTAAAATGAATAATATTTACTCATTTTAAGTATGTTTGTATTTCCAATGCACAATATAACGTTATTATCGCAATTAAAAAACACTCGTTTTCCAGAGCAGGAAGTGACATCACGGTTTTTTTATTTTTTTTATTTTTTCGTATTTCTCGGCCCGGGCTATACGCGATAGCGCTCTGAGTGCGCGTCACAGTTTGATCGCTGTATCCGTCACAGCCAATCAGTGCATAACGCGTTGTGCGTTGAAATATGACTATTATGTTGGAATCCGGGCGCGATTTGAAGCGGTCTAGCCAGTAGCGTCAAGAATATCTGTAGCCGCATTTCGCGGAGACGCTCTCTGATTGGCCGACGCCAGTATTTTTTTCCGTCGCAGAATTTCACAGAGACGATCTCTGATTGGCCGAATCCAATTTCTAATGTTCCAATTCTAGGTTATTCCTACGTTGGTTCCTAGGTTGGTAGGTTGGTCGGTGGAGATAGTTGTGTTGTTGTGAGAATGATGCAGGCAGCTGTTTGTCTTAGACGAGCGTGCCGTGACTGCAAGTTCTTTAGACTGTTAAGCTTAGGCACTCTTTCAAAGTTGGTTAAGGTTAGAGTTTGTCTTAGAGCATGGCGATAGAACGCCAGGTAGTTTGCAGTCTGTTCGAGCGGAAATGGACAAAGGAATGTACTTGTGTTGTGCTAACGAGCTAACACTTGCCTGCTTGCCTCAACGACTACCGCCCTGTAGCTCTCACCTCCATAGCCATGAAGTGCTTTGAGAAGCTAGTAAAGGGCTACATCTGCTCCTCCCTCCCCATCAACATGGACCCCCTGCAATTTGCATACCGCCCCAACAGGTCCACGGAGGACGCCATAGCCCATGTGCTGCACACAGCAGCATCACACCTGGACAAGAGGCAGGGGAACTATGTGAGAATGCTATTCATCGACTACAGCTCGGCATTCAATACCATAGTCCCCTCCATACTCATAGCCAAGCTCAGGGACCTGGGCTTGGGCTATGACCTCTGCCAGTGGGTCTTGGACTTCCTGACTGGCAGACCCCAGGTGGTGAGAGCAGGCAACTGCACCTCCTCATCCATCACCCTCAACATAGGGGCCCCCCAGGGCTGTGTTCTGAGTCCCCTCCTCTACTCCCTGTACACACACGACTGTGTGGCTCAGCGGAGTAGCAATACAATCATCAAATTTGCTGACGACACAGTGGTGGTGGGCCTGATCTCTGCCAACGACGAGAGGGCCTACCTGGAAGAGGTCAAGGTCCTGGCGGGATGGTGCCAGGAAAACAGCCTCTCCCTGAACGTCAGCAAAACAAAGGAGATGATTGTGGACTTCAGGAGGTCGGGGGTCAAGGACTACAGCCCCCTCAGCATCGACGGGGCACCGGTTGAGAGAGTCAACAGTTTCAAGTACCTCGGAGTCCACATATCCGAGGACTTGACATGGACCACACACATTGACAGTGTTGTGAAGAAGGCACGACAACGCCTCTACTTCCTCAGGCGCCTAAGGAAGTTCCAAGTCAGCCAGAAGATCCTTAAGAACTTCTACTCATGTACAATAGAGAGCATCTTGACCGGCAACATCACCTCCTGGTTTGGGAATAGCACTGCACAAGACCGAAGCAGACTACAAAGAGTGACACGTTCAGCCGAACGCACAATTGGAGGGGGGCTCCCCATTTACTACAAGCGTTGCAAGGGCAAGGCTAAGAGAATCATTAAAGACTCCAGTCACCCGAACAACTGCCTCTTTGAACTGCTGAGGTCAGGCAAGCAATACCGGAGTCTCAAGGCGAGCACAGAAAGACTCAGAAGAAGCTTCTATCCCCAGGCCATCAGGCTGCTAAACGAACAATGAATGAACACTACACAACAACAACCACCAAACGCACATAGCACACACATCCACACGCACACACTCACTTTAAACAAACACACTGTAGCACCCACTACACACACTTTATAGCACACACCCACTTTAAACAAACACACTGTAGCACCCACTCCCCACACTTTATATTTATGGATGAAGGATTGCACTACAACTCGTACACCTTACTGTAAATTGTACCTAAAATTGTACCTCATCCCATTTCTGCTTTGCACTAGATAGTACTGTACATTAGTACACTGCATAGTATTGTGTATTGTATAGTATATGGTAACTCAGAACATTGTACATATGTCTATACCGAACACTGTGACCTCATTTTTCTTCTTCTAAATTCATGCTATATTATGTTATTATGTTATTTGATACTATCTTGTCTAGCACAGTCTCTGGAGCGTAACAGTAAGAAGCATTTTGTATGAAAGTATTCTGTACTTCTGTATGACAACTATTAAAGAACTTGAACTTGAACTCACTTGGCTAACAAGCTATATGGCTGATGCAGTCTGGAGACAGACTACAGTGGACAGTGGTCTGGAATACATCATCAGTGGATTATACACGTTTATCAAGCTCTCCTGCCCTGGACGTGTCAACTAAACAGTGAGTCTCTCTCTCTCTCTCTCTCTCTCTCTCTCTCTCTCTCTCTCTCTCTCTCTCTCTCTCTCTCTCTCTCTCTCTCTCTCTCTCTCTGTGTGGTTAACGTTAACGTTT
>NC_140165.1:115480426-115481520 GCF_963971535.1 Notolepis coatsorum
CTGTGACACTACAGACGGTTAACCCTTTCACTGCCACACTACAGACGGTTAACCCTTTCACTGCCACACCACAGACGGTTAACCCTTTCACTGCCACACCACAGACGGTTAACCCTTTCACTGTGACACTACAGAAGGTTAACCCTTTCACTGTGACACTACAGAAGGTGTCCACTGTGACACTACAGAAGGTTAACCCTTTCACTGTGACACTACAGAAGGTTAACCCTTTCACTGTGACACTACAGAAGGTTAACCCTTTCACTGCGACACTACAGGAGGTTAACCCTTTCACTGCAACACTACAGGAGGTTGACCCTTTCACTGCCACACTACAGAAGGTTAACCCTTTCACTGCCACACCACAGACGGTTAACCCTTTCACTGCCACACTACAGACGGTTAACCCTTTCACTGTGACACTACAGAAGGTTTCCACTGTGACACTACAGAAGGTTAACCCTTTCACTGACACACCACAGACGGTTAACCCTTTCACTGTGACACTACAGAAGGTTTCCACTGTGACACTACAGAAGGTTAACCCTTTCACTGTGACACTACAGACGGTTAACCCTTTCACTGTGACAGTAAAGAAGGTTAACCCTTTCACTGCCACATGACAGACGGTTAACCCTTTCACTGTGACAATACAGAAGGGTTTCACTGTGACACTACAGAAGGTTAACCCTTTCACTGCGACACTACAGAAGGTTAACCCTTTCACTGCGACAATACAGAAGGTTGATCCTTTCACTGCCACACTACAGGAGGTTAACCCTTTCACTGCCACACTACCAAAGGGTTAACCCTTTCACTGCGACTGTACAGAAGGTTAACCCTTTCAATGCCACACGACAGACGGTTAACCCTTTAATCTCTGCCAAACACCTTATCACCCAAACACCTTATCACCTTATCACCCAAAACATGTTTTTTTCCCCCATCAGTATGGCCTGGTATTGAATCCAGGCTTTTGGCAAATGTGTGTGAAACAGAGTCAAAATTGCAATGTCTTTGTGGTATAATGTTAAACATGTGGAATATGCCTATTGTACATATGAATAATGTTTGATTTAGTGGATTCCAAATAC
>NC_140165.1:115484220-115489220 GCF_963971535.1 Notolepis coatsorum
GTGACGAGAACACTACCACATTAGGCTATAGCCGATTTAATCACTCTGGGTTGACTCTGGGTTTAGTCTTTTTAATGGACCTTTAGGTTTTGGCAGATTATGTCTGGTGGGATTTAATTAACTGTCTGTGAGCGTAGCGTGATAAGTAGGTCGAATAGACCTTAATGGCTGAGCAGCAGAAACACTGTAGAGCAGAACATACATTGTAAGTTATGTCTTCATAGTTGTTACTGGGCACCGTAATTAGCCTGCCTCTCCCGAAACACGATTTGGTCAATCTGAGACATGAGTTTCAGCACCATGGAGAGGGCTGTGCACAGTACAGCCATCTAGCCCCTTTGATGAATTAATATTTCTTGCTGGATCGCCCTGTGATTAGAGCCTTCTGATGAAGAGCATGTTTATAAAACTCTTGGCGTCTCAGGCAGAAATGATTTGACTTGAATCTCACTCTTCACAAGCTCCACACTGTTGATCGATTGACCTGGTCCTTCCGAGAATTGGTGTCACTGTACACCAGGCTGTAGTCTACTCAAATCGCGTGTGTGTGTGTGTGTGTGTGTGTGTGTGTGTGTGTGTGTGTGTGTGTGTGTGTGTGTGTGTGTGTGTGTGTGTGTGTGTGTGTGTGTGTGTGTGTGTCTGCTGATTGCTCCTCTAGTTCACTTTCTCCCACACACACACACACACACGTGCACACACACACACACACACACACACACACACACACACACACACACACACACACACGCACACACACACATGTGCACACACACACACACACGCACGCACACACAGTCCCTCTCACCTCGGCTGTCCATGGAGGAATGTTGCTGCCATTTGAGTTTTGACTTATGATGCAAATGATGATGATGATGATGATGATGATGATGATGATGATGATGATGATGATGATGATGATGATGATGGTAAGAAAGACACCCTTGGTAACCGCAAGAAATATGTATTTAGATCAAGTGCTTCACAGCAGTGATGTAGACACAAAATAGACATAAAATGAGCATAGAATTGGCATAATTATAAACAGACAGACAGACAGACAGACAGATACTGTATGTCTCTACTACTATGCACTTATCACTGCAGCACCCAAGTTTCAACACTGTGTGATGAACATTGTTACTCAGCTGTAAGAGTTGTACCTTTCCAGCTGACTTGTCGTACAGAACTTGTAAGTCGCTTTGGATGAAAGCGTTCAGCTAAGTGTAAATGTAAATGTAGATGTAAATAGATAATGTCTCAGAAAATATTATCATGTCCATAGCTCTGTTTAAATACATAGTCTCTGTACAAATCTTTAACTAGTTTAACTAGTATACAGCTCAGACACTAGGCCGGGCGACAGTCTTAAAACCGTGTTCTTAAAGCAACAGCCAAGGCCCAGGAGATATGACATTTGGCCTTGTCTCCAGTCTTGTGTGAGACACGACAAACCCCCTAAACCCATAATTTGTTTTCATTTTCTCATCTTTGTTTATTTTTGTTTACCTTTCTTGTCATATCTGGTCATCTTTTGACGTCATGTCAAACTATGTATTTGTTGTAAGTCTGACCAGAGCTTTTTCTCACTTTCTGGTCAGAAGCTTGTGTGTACACATGTCTCTCTGATTATAAACTAAGCATACTCTTTCTGTGGCCACAGAAACAGAGAATAAACTGTGTTCTAGTTTTATATACTAATTGACCTGTCTACATTTCTACAGTTCACTGTCATGGCTGATTTAAAATATTCCACAACAACGATAGATTGAACAGCTAGATAGACAGATTACAAAGGCACATCCCTCAAGCTGAACAGTGACATCTCCTTAGCAAATGATCTCAATACCTTCTATGCGAGGTTTGAGGCTGGGAATAACAGCACCAGCCTACAATCCACTGCAATGGAGGGGGGGGGACACTGCTGATGGAGACTCAGTGTTCAGGCTAACAGAACATGAGGTGAGGAGGAATATCAGGAAGGCAGCAGGACCGGACAGGATCCCTGGCCGCGTCCTAAAAGTCTGTGCCGACCAACTGGCCCTGGTATTCACTGACATATTTAACCTGTCCTTGGAACAGGCTGTCATCCCCACCTGTCTGAAGAAGTCCACTATTATCCCTGTACCCAAAAAATACAAGCCTGCTTGCCTCAACGACTACCGCCCTGTAGCTCTCACCTCCATAGCCATGAAGTGCTTTGAGAAGCTAGTAAAGGGCTACATCTGCTCCTCCCTCCCCATCAACCTGGACCCCCTACAATTTGCATATCGCCCCAACAGGTCCACGGAGGACGCCATAGCCCATGTGCTGCACACAGCAGCATCACACCCGGACAAGAGGCAGGGGAACTATGTGAGAATGCTGTTCATCGACTACAGCTCAGCATTCAATACCATTGTCCCCTCCAAACTCATAGCCAAGCTCAGGGACCTGGGCTTGAACTATGACCTCTGCCAGTGGGTCTTGGACTTCCTGACGGGCAGACCCCAGGTGGTGAGAGCAGGCAACTGCACCTCCTCATCCATCACTCTCAACATAGGGGCCCCCCAGGGCTGTGTTCTGAGTCCCCGCCTCTACTCCCTGTACACACATGACTGTGTGGCACAGCGGAACAACAACACAATCATCAAATTAGCTGACGACACAGTAGTGGTGGGCCTGATCTCTGCAAACGACGAGAGGGCCTACCTGGAGGAGGTCAAGGTTCTAGCGGGATGGTGTCAAGAGAACAGCCTCTCCCTGAACGTCAGCAAAACAAAGGAGATGATTGTGGACTTTAGGAGGTCGGGGGTCAGGGACTACAGCCCCCTCAGCATCGACGGGGCACCGGTTGAGAGAGTGAACAGTTTTAAGTACCTCGGAGTTCACATATCCGAGGACTTGACATGGACCACACACATTGACAGTGTTGTGAAGAAGGCACGGCAACGCCTCTACTTCCTCAGGCGCCTAAGGAAGTTCCAAGTCAGTCAGAAGATCCTTAAGAACTTCTACTCATGCACAATAGAGAGCATCCTGACTGGCAATATCACCTCCTGGTTTGGGAATAGCACTGCACAAGACCGAAGCAGACTACAAAGAGTGGCCCGCTCATCCGAACGCACAATTGGAGGGGGGCTTCCCACTCTCCAGGGCATTTACAACAAACGGTGCATGGGCAAGGCTAAGAGAATTATCAAAGACTCCAGCCACCCAAACAACTGCCTCTTTGAACTGCTGCGGTCAGGCAAACGATACCGGAGTCTCATGGCGAGCACAGAAAGACTCAGAAGAAGCTTCTATCCCCAGGCCATCAGGCTGCTCAACGAACAATAACACTATGTAACAACCATCAAATGCACTCACAGCACACACATCCACACGCACACACTCACTTTAAACATACAACTCACTGCAGCACCCACTTTAATCACTTTAGAACACCTAAGCACACTTTATATTTATTGGTAAAGAATTTGCACTACAACCCATACCTCATTACACCTTACTGTAAATTGAACCTAAATTGTACCTCATCCCATTTCTGCTTTGTACTGTATAGTATATTGTATGGTAACTCAGTTACTTCTACTCTACATTGAGCATTGTATATTATGTATATACTGAACATTTTTGTCTACGTACTTGACTTCTATTTTATACTTGCTATACTTATTTTATATTATCTATCTTTGCCTAGCACAGTCACCGGAGCGAAACAGAAAGAAGCATTTTGTATAAAAGTATTCTGTACTTCTGTATGACAACTAATAAAGAAACTTGAAACTTGAGCTACAGATACAGATAATGATGTCTCTGCACACGCCTAATACACACATACACACCTATACACACCTATACACACCTATACACACACACACACACACACACCTGGCTAAAAACAGCTACATTATAGGCTCCTAAATCTCTCTCTCAATTCTCAAGTGATCATATCATTAGCTGTGTGTAATACTGGTCTCACCCCTAAAACACACAGACACACACACACAGTGTTGAGTGCTTTGAAGTGTTTAAAAGCATTTCAAGAGCTAGACAAGTTACAATGAGCTAGAGAGAGAGGGGTAGGGGGAGAGGAGGAATGGGGGAGAGAGATAAAGTGAGAGAGGATGAGAGGAGTAGGAGAGAGTATAGGAGGAGAGAGAGATGACAGAGTAACCTTTGTAATAAATATCCGAGCATAACCACGCCCAATTCAAACCCAATATCGGGAAGGTTTACAAAAAACGTAATTCCAATATTTCTAATTTGGGTTGAACCTTATTTCGAATGTTTTCTTTTAGATTGTCATTATGTAAGATGCTAAATGACATAGTTATCATTAGGCTCTTGTGGGTTTGAGTTTCCAGTGGCCTGAAAGAGGGGTTGTGGTTCAGGCACTTCCAGCATAACCCACACCCACTTACAGTCATGTGGGCTGAACAGATACAGACACAGATACAGATACAGACACAGACACAGATACAGACACAGATACAGATACAGATACAGACACAGATACAGATACAGATACAGACACAGATACAGACACAGATACAGATACAGATACAGACACAGATACAGATACAGATACAGACACAGATACAGACACAGATACAGATACAGATACAGACACAGATACAGATACAGATACAGACACAGATACAGATACAGACACAGACACAGATACAGATACAGATACAGATACAGATACAGACACAGATACAGATACAGATACAGACACAGATACAGATACAGATACAGATACAGATACAGACACAGATACAGACACAGATACAGATACAGATACAGATACAGATACAGATACAGATACAGATACAGATACAGATACAGACACAGATACAGATACAGATACAGATACAGATACAGACACAGATACAGATACAGATACAGACACAGATACAGATACAGATACAGATACATGTAACGACATCTCTGGACACCCAAAATAAACACACACACACACCCACATACACACACCGGTACAAAATTCAAAAACATCA
>NC_140165.1:115494220-115499220 GCF_963971535.1 Notolepis coatsorum
TCAACCAGCTAATGTGTCTGTATCTTTCCCAATACAAATAAACCATACTATACTTTTTCAGGAGTACAGTCACGCTGATTTCATCATTCTAAAAATGCATTCTAACATTCTAATTAATGAGATAATAACGGGTTATACATGCAAAATGGGACAATTACAGAATAGAACACTGGAACTGGAAATCTTTCAAAAAAAATCTTCAAACGGGGACTGACTTTGCACATATATACACTGTAAGGAAAAAAAGCTGCAAGGAAACGGTAAATGTCTGGCATCAATGGTTTCCAAATACTTACTGTCAAAGTACAGTAAAATCAAATACATTTACAGATTACAACCTTTATTTAATGGTTCATATTTTGATAAAAGGTAATTGAGTGTATTTTTATGGCATTTACACTTAAAGTAGAAAAACAAAGGTAATCTGTAAAATAATACAGTGAATTTCCTATTAAATTTTTTTATTTTTTTTTACAGTGTAGGCATTTGCAGCTGTTCCAATGTAAATGTGCCTCCTCCTCCGTGCGCTTCCGCCCGCTCTGAAGTCGGACTCGTGTGGACGGCCACGCGTGCTGTTCTCGCACAAAACCCCGCGCGCGCCTCTGGTCTGTCCCCGGCGTGAGCCTCTGCCTGGTCCCGGTCTCACCGTGGAATAAACGGGAGGGGTTAATAATTACCAATACCGGCTACACCTGCGCCAATTAACCTCTCCCTACTGCTGCTTCAGCGAGTCTCCCCAGACCTCACCTCTACAGTCGACACCGGAAGCACCCTCCCCCTCCTCCTCCTCCTCTTCCTCCTCCTCCTCCTCCTCCTCCTCCTCCTCCTCCTCCTCCTCCTCCTCCTCCTCCTGCTCCTCTTCCTCCTCCTCCTCCTCCTCCTCTTCCTCCTCCTCCTCCTCCTCCTCCTCCTCCTCCTCCTCCTCCTCCTCCTTCTCTCCTCCTCCTGCTCCTCCTCCTCCTCCTCATCCGCATCCTCATCCTCATCCTCCTCCTCCTCCTCTCCCTCCTCCTCCTCCTCCTCCTCCTCCTCCCACTGAGTACATGATTGGTTCCACTGGCATCACATGGTCTGAAATCCCTGTAGTGGTATTTTAATCTGCAAGATGGTAAAAATGGTGCATTTAGGGGTTAAGTGTCTTGCAGCAAGGACACTTTGACACGCTGCCCAAGGAGGAGCGGGAATCGAACTGGGAACCTCGGGATTACCAGACGACTGCTCTACCTCAAACAAACCGCTGTTGCTGCTGGTGATGTAAAAAAACACATCACTTCCTGTGTGCCAGATGATTTTCCCGGGAACCTCCTACCAGACCCCAGTGTTTAGAACAGGAATGTGCTGCCAGACCCCAGTGTTTACAACAGGAATGTCTTACCAGACACCAGTGTTTACAACAGGAATGTCTTACCAGACACCAGTGTTTACAACAGGAATGTCTTACCAGACACCAGTGTTTACAACAGGAATGTCTTACCAGACACCAGTGTTTACAACAGGAATGTCTTACCAGACACCAGTGTTTACAACAGGAATGTCTTACCAGACACCAGTGTTTACAACAGGAATGTCTTACCAGACACCAGTGTTTACAACAGGAATGTCTTACCAGACACCAGTGTTTACAACAGGAATGTGTTGCCAGACACCAGTGTTTACAACAGGAATGTGTTGCCAGACACCAGTGTTTACAACAGGAATGTGTTGCCAGACACCAGTGTTTACAACAGGGATGTCCTGCCAGACACCAGTGTTTACAACAGGGCCCCGTTCCATGTACCGGGATAACCGAGTTAGCCGGATAACTTTATCAGGCTAACTGTGTTAGCCTGACTTTCCGATTTCATGTACCTGGATTTCCCAAATCACCATGACAACATATCCAAAAGTTTGAGCCTGCTCGAAAGCAGAGTTCAAGTTCAAGTTAGCCTGAACTATCGCCACGCCCCCGCAAAGAAGTGACAGCCCGTTTCCTGAAACTATTCCCACAGTCTACGATCTGCATTATACCATTCTGAATTACGTTTTTGTGCTCCATTCTTCCAGAGGGGGCTTTTGAAATGTAAAATAGACCCAAAATGCTGATATTAAATTCACTTTGTCCTAAATAATGCACGTTATATATACCGTGGCGACGGTGGCGCTCGCTCGTGCGATGTACACATGATGTGGTTATTTTAATTGTAACTGGGATTAAGATGTCTGATGAGATGCGCTGTTTGACGGATTTGAGAAATTGAATGAGCCGTTGACGTCACATTAATGAATGAGGATAAAGAGATAAACTTCATTCAAAACAACGGATATTCTAAACACGGGTCTCTCGTTCATTAATGTATAAACAATGAATTTATCCCATCTGGCCCAGTGGCCCAGCGGTAGTGCTCATCCCTGCCAGTTCAGCGACCGGGGTTCAAATCCCCGTGTTTCCAATATGATTTTTTTGAATATAATATTAATGATTATACGCCAAAGTAGCCTGGTTTTAAGTTAAAATATTATAAATCTACATGCATTGAGGATGTCATTCTTTATATAGCTCTCAACGTGCACCAAATTGAATTATTCCTATATTGCAAAAAGAAGGAAAAGACTAGGGCCTTGAACCCCGGTCGTCCGTGTGAAAGTCAAAAGAAGAACCCGTTACACCACAGAGAAGATAAGTAAAAGATTGACTATACATCAATCAATGGGTAAGAGAGCCGTATCGTAATTCTGTATAACAGTTAACTAATAATTTTCGCTAGCAAGATCTCATTTGATTATTCAATCCAGCAGGCAAGTTTAAAGAAATATAATCTGATTGATTGAGGTAATGAGGGACTTAGAATTAGCCTATAGATAACGCATTTAACTTGTCGGCGAGGCGATTGAGCCTATTGCAATCTGTCAATAAAGTCTTAAATCAATTAATCAATCAATGCCGTTGAGAATCAGGGTCTCTGCCATCGATACGTGCTGGCTTTCCACCTAAAACGGGAGCGCGCATCTAGCCTGACTTGAGCCTGACTCTCAAGTCTGGCTTGAGTTAACGAGACTGAATCCTCCTTTGTGAAACAGGAAAATCCCGGCTTTGAACATCGGGTTAACTGAAGCTGGATAATGGACATGTTGATCGACTTAGTTGAACCACGTACATGGAACGGGGCCCAGGAATGTGCTGCCAGACACCAGTGTTTACAACAGGAATGTGTTGCCAGACACCAGTGTTTACAACAGGAATGTCCTGCCAGACCCCAGTGTTTACAACAGGAATGTGTTGCCAGACACCAGTGTTTACAACAGGAATGTCCTGCCAGACCCCAGTGTTTACAACAGGAATGTGTTGCAAGACACCAGTGTTTACAACAGGAATGTCCTACTAGACACCAGTGTTTACAACAGGAATGTCCTACTAGACACTATAGTGTTTACAACAGGAATGTCCTACTAGACACTATAGTGTTTACAACAGGAATGTCCTACTAGACCCCAGTGTTTACAACAGGAATGTCCTACTAGACACTATAGTGTTTACAACAGGAATGTCCTACTAGACCCCAGTGTTTACAACAGGAATGTCCTGCCAGACACCAGTGTTTACAACAGGAATGTTCTGCCAGACACCAGTGTTTACAACAGGAATGTCCTGCCAGACACCAGTGTTTACAACAGGAATGTTCTGCCAGACACCAGTGTTTACAACAGGAATGTTCTGCCAGACACCAGTGTTTACAACAGGAATGTTCTGCCAGACATCAGTGTTTACAACAGGAATGTCCTGCCAGACACCAGTGTTTACAACAGGAATGTCCTGTCAGACACCAGTGTTTACAACAGGAATGTTCTGCCAGACACCAGTGTTTACAACAGGAATGTTCTGCCAGACATCAGTGTTTACAACAGGAATGTCCTACTAGACACTATAGTGTTTAGAACAGTTACCTGTTACCTGTCTAGTTGGACCAGCCTCACCCTGCCTTTGCCAAAACATAGACCGGGGTGGTTTTAAGGTTTTTATTAGGGATGTCCGATATTATCGACCTACCGATATTATTGGCCGATATTGGCATTAATATGTAATATCGGAAATGATCGGTATCGGTTTAAAAAAAAAATATATATATATTTATTATTATAATTTTTGTTTACATTTATTTAACCTTTATTTACCCAGGCAAGCAAGTAAGAACAAATTATTATTTTATTTATTGTGAAAAGTATGCATAATGTTGTGTTAATTCCACGACAAGAGATATGTAATGTCAATTGCCTGAAATTATTCTGTTTTTTTGGGGGGGGAACCCCGCATATATCGGTATCGGTTGATATCGGTATAGAAAATTAAGAGTTGGACAATATTGGTGTATCGGATATCGGTAAAAAAAAAAGCCAATATCGAGCATCCCTAGTTTTTATTGTTTATTAAAAATAAATCAGTGGTTCTGCAGCTAGAGGCATCAGAAAGAACTCAAGTTTGAAATTAAGTAAAACATTTATTCATGAATTAATTCCCATCATTGTCCATTGAAATAAGTCCACCCCGGCGGTTAGGTGGTCGAGCGGAGATTGCGTTCGTCACCAGCCCCGGAGCTGTGAGCTTGGTTCGCCTGTTCGAATCCAGCTCACAGCTCCGGGGTTGTCACCAGCTTGGCTGGCCGTCTGCACTGATACAATTGGCTGTATTAGAGGGTGGGAGAAGCTGGCGGGGTGGGTCCGGGTCGTTGTAAACAGCGACTCCTACAGTTCGGTCGGGGCGCCTGCTAAGCGCGGATTGGACGTGAGGGGGATAGTGTGATCCTCCCACACGCTACGCCCTCTCAATGAGAATCCGCGCTGCCAGGTGAAAAGAAGCGGTGATTGGCTGGACGTGTGTCGGAGGAAGCACGTGGTAGCCTCCACTCTCCCAGATGATCTGACTGTGGGGGGTAAAGCGCAGCGACCAGGAAGGGACTGGGAATTGGCATACGACTAACATTGGGATGGGAGAAAATCGGAGGAAAAATGGAGGGGGAAAAAGACCA
>NC_140165.1:115504220-115507610 GCF_963971535.1 Notolepis coatsorum
GGTGTGGCTAGCTGGTGTGGCTAGCTGTTGTGGCTAGCTGTTGTGGCTACATGGACCCAAACGCAGAGCCAGCCTGGTTCACCAAAACACTTGTTTTCTCAATGAATCTGCCGTTCTATGAGCAGAGAGAGCTGCTGCGCTGTGCAGACAGAGTGGAGGTAATGTAACGTTAAATATAAAAGAAATGGTGACTAATGGGATTAACTATTTCACTACCACACTACCAAAAGGTTAAGCATCAGGTATAATGGTATTGCAATGAGCTCAGTAAACACAGATCATATTAATGTGTCCCATTTGTCCGGGACAGGTGGACCGGCACCGATCCCTTCTAGCGGAAACCCTGCTATACATCTCTGTGACAAGAACACGGTCCATCTCAAAACATCTCCGCAACGATAACATGCTTCATACAGAGTCTGTGTGTGCTTGTGTATCCTTAACCCTTTCACTGCCACCAGACAGAAGGTTAACCCTTTACTATCACACAACCGACGGCGATGCTCCATCATTAGCGCCATTAGCTCCGCGGACCGGCTGTCGTGTGGCAGTGAAAGGTTGTTATGTTATAATGACAGGCGTGTATTTGTGTGTTTCTAATGTTATGTTATAATGACAGGTGTGTGTATCTTTAATGTTATGTTATAATGACAGGTGTGTATTTGTG
Source organism: Notolepis coatsorum (assembly GCF_963971535.1). Classification (NCBI taxonomy): domain Eukaryota; kingdom Metazoa; phylum Chordata; class Actinopteri; order Aulopiformes; family Paralepididae; genus Notolepis; species Notolepis coatsorum. The sequence continues at coordinate 115,504,888 of NC_140165.1, forward strand.
TGTTTCTAATGATATGATATAATGGCAGGTGTGTATTTTTAATGTTATGTTATAATGACAGGTGTGTATTTGTGTTTTTTTAACATTATGTTAAAATAACAGGTGTGTATTTGTGTGTTTCTAATGTTATGTTATAATGATAGGTGTGTATTTGTGTTTTTTTAACATTATGTTAAAATAACAGGTGTGTATTTGTGTGTTTTTAATGTTATGTTATAATGACAGGTGTGTATGTGTGTGTTTTAATGTTATGTTATAATGACAGGTGTGTATGTGTATGTTTTTAATGTTATGTTATAATGACAGGTGTCTATGTGTGTTTTTAATGTTATGTTAAAAGAACAGGTGAGTATGTGTGTGTTTTTAATGTTATGTTATAATGACATGTGTGTATGTGAGTGTTTTTACCATAATGGCTGGAAACACATGTTTCCTGTCAACGTATAAAGATTTGAATAATTACCCATCATGCATCACAGCAAGGATGTTACTGCGCCAGAGGATGGAAGCCATCAATCACAGAGAGACAGTGTGTGTGTGTGTGTGTGTGTGTGTGTGTGTGTGTGTGTGTGTGTGTGTGTGTGTGTGTGTGTGTGTGTGTGTGTGTGTGTGTGTGTGTGTGTGTGTGTGTGTGTGTGTGTGTGTGTGTGTGTGTGTGTGTGTGTGTGTGTGTGTGTGTGTGTGTGTGTGTGTGTGTGTGGTGCGTGGTGCGTGCGTGTGTGAGAATTGCTGCAATGTCTAAAAGAAAAGCCAAATATTGCTCTGTCTCAGCCTTTATTGGCAGCTTAGCCGCGTGGAGAAGGAGGTGCTATGTGTACCCTTAACTGTTCAGTGCTGCTTGGCCCCGATACATTTGATTTATGTAATATAATTTGTGGAACCAAATAAAGTATTCAAATGTGTGAAATAGACATTCCTGATATTTAATGGGGACATATTCTAGTCATTTTCAACAGGTCAATAGGCCTTTGTCATTGATGTGTTTAACTTAAAAGCACTCAGTGCATTCTAGCAGCCTCTATACCTCTCTGTTTCAGTCCTGTTCTCATTCTAGCAGCCTCTATACCTCTCTGTTTCAGTCCTGTTCTCATTCTAGCAGCCTCTATACCTCTCTGTTTCAGTCCTGTTCTCATTCTCACAGCCTCTATACCTCTCTGTTTCAGTCCTGTTCTCATTCTAGCAGCCTCTATACCCCTCTGTTTCAGTCCTGTTCTCATTCTAGCAGCCTCTATACCTCTCTGTTTCAGTCCTGTTCTCATTCTCACAGCCTCTATACCTCTCTGTTTCAGTCCTGTTCTCATTCTAGCAGCCTCTATACCCCTCTGTTTCAGTCCTGTTCTCATTCTAGCAGCCGATATACCTCTCTGTTTCAGTCCTGTTCTCATTCTAGCAGCCTCTATACAGTACCTCTCTGTTTCAGTCCTGTTCTCATTCTAGCAGCCTCTATACCCCTCTGTTTCAGTCCTGTTCTCATTCTAGCAGCCTCTATACCTCTCTGTTTCAGTCCTGTTCTCATTCTAGCAGCCTCTATACAGTACCTCTCTGTTTCAGTCCTGTTCTCATTCTAGCAGCCGATATACCTCTCTGTTTCAGTCATGTTCTCATTCTAGCAGCCTCTATACCCCTCTGTTTCAGTCCTGTTCTCATTCTAGCAGCCTCTATACCCATCTGTTCCCGTCCTGTTCTCATTCTAGCAGCCTCTATACCTGTCTGTTTCAGTCCTGTTCTCATTCTAGCAGCCTCTATACCTCCCTGTTTCAGTGCTGTTCTCATTCTAGCAGCCTCTATACCTCTCTGTTTCAGTGCTGTTCTCATTCTAGCAGCCTTCTATAACCTCTGTTTCAGTGCTGTTCTCATTCTAGCAGCCTCTATACCTCTCTGTTTCAGTCCTGTTCTCATTCTAGCAGCCTCTATACCTCTCTGTTTCAGTCCTGTTCTCATTCTAGCAGCCTCTATACCTCTCTGTCTCAGTCCTGTTGTCATTCTAGCAGCCTCTATACCTCTCTGTTTCAGTCCTGTTCTCATTCTAGCAGCCTCTATACCTCTCTGTTTCAGTCCTGTTCTCATTCTAGCAGCCTCTATACCTCTCTGTTTCAGTCCTGTTCTCATTCCAGCAGCCTCTATACCTCTGTTTCAGTCCTGTTCTCATTCTAGCAGCCTCTATACCTCTCTGTTTCAGTCCTGTTCTCATTCTAGCAGCCTCTATACCTCCTGTTTCAGTGCTGTTCTCATTCTAGCAGCCTTTATACCTCCCTGTTTCAGTGCTGTTCTCATTCTAGCAGCCTCTATACCTCCCTGTTTCAGTGCTGTTCTCATTCTAGCAGCCTCTATACCTCCCTGTTTCAGTCCTGTTCTCATTCTAGCAGCCGATATACCTCTGTGTTTCAGTCCTGTTCTCATTCTAGCAGCCTCTATACCTCTCTGTCTCAGTCCTGTTCTCATTCTAGCAGCCTGTATACCTCTCTGTTTCAGTCCTGTTCTCAACCGGCTGTGTCTGTGCCTGTAATGAGCGAGCCACTCATGCACCGTCTAGCAGTGGTGGTCTGTACCGTCAAACAAAATTTTGATCAAACTGTCAGACTAGACGTTGCTGTCAATGTGGCACAGAGTTCAGAGACAGCTGAGGGAAAGAAGCTGTTCCTGAGAGGACTTTGCATCCTATTGATTTTCCTCGCTGATTTATTTTGGCCGAACCTCCATCACTCTCTCTACTATATACAATA
>NC_140165.1:115507810-115515310 GCF_963971535.1 Notolepis coatsorum
ACAACGGCATGCAAATTTCTCGATTCTGATTGGCCATTCACACGTCTTTATTGGTAACAATCCACGGTCCTGGGCTCAGGACCCGCCCACAACCAAATCACATAACCCTCCCCGGCTCACTCCGGGAGAAAACAGGATCGCGGAGAACAAATGGTTATGTTGAAAGCACCATAACGACTAAATATGAAGCGATTCTGTCAAGGGGAATGTGTTAGTATTTTAACAATGTTGGATGATGTAATTGATGGGTCTTGACTCAATCTAGAACAAAAGAAAAATCGCGGATTGATTGATAGATTAATTGATTGATTTAAATTTCTTCCTTCCTACTTTCCGACTGCAGCGTTCTCTCTCACACTGTCCGACGCTGGCGTACCCACAAACACACACTAACACACACACACACACACACACACACACACACACACACACACACACACGCACACACACACTGGACACACACACACCACACACACACACGCACACACACACACCCTCTGCGTCTGCAGCAGGCAGGGGACGAGACTGAGAGAGGAGCGCAGGTGTATAGAGCATGCTATTTGAATTGATTGCTTGGTTGATTGCTAATTTTATTACTGTACCCCTGGTTTCCAACTGGTTAAGTTTAGGCTAAAAGAAATAAATAAAAAAATAGGGCGAAGAAAACGTTTTTTTCCTATAGGGCAAAGAAAACGTTTAATAAATTTTCAATCAATCATTCCAATAATACACAGTTGGATGTGTTAGTTGGTTGGATGCACTTCAAGCTGCTTCCACATGAGGCAACTTCTCTCAATCATTCCAATAATACACAGTTGGATGTGTTAGTTTGGTGGATGCACTTCAAGCTGCTTCCACATGGAGTTGTGGGAACTACTTTTTCTGGCGGATGGTTTTTTCAATAAATCTTCGATTAATGTGTGTTTATTGTATAGAAATAAGGTTGGATGAATCTGGCAGTTGTATAAAAGCTTTACACCACGTGCAGTCGTGATTTGTGACCAATAAACCATGCCTAGGGGGGTCTAACGACCCTCGGCTGCGCCTCGGGCCTAACAACCACCCCTAGGCATGGTTTATTGGTCACAAACCACTCCTGCGTGTGATGTAATGCTTAAATACATGTGTATGTGCTGGTAGGCTGGTAGGCAGTGAAGTGGACCACATAGGTAAAAGGTACTGATGCACTGTGTCTGTGTGTGTGTGTGGCTCTTTAAGTGAAGAGTGTGTGTATGTGCCCACATGTTTGTGTGTGTGTGCGTAGGTAGTTCTTTAAGTGAAGGGTGTGTGTGTGTGTGTGTGTAGTGAACTGTACAAGGTGCCTCCTCAGCTAAAACTCTTTCTGAATATTTATCTCCCATCATGCAATGCTCTCATCTGATCTGATCTGTCTCACTGTGTGTGTGTGTGTGTGTGTGTGTATGTGTGTGTGTGTGTGTGTGTGTGTGTGTGGTGTGTGTGTGTGTGTGTGTGTGTAGTGTGTGTGTGTGTGTGTGTGTGTGAGAGTTTGTGTATGTGTGTGTGTGCATATATGTGTGAGCTTCAAGAGAGGGGATGTTGTGTTGGAATGTCACAAGATCAAAGAAACACACACACACACACACACACACACACACACACACACACACACACACACACACACACACACACCGCATTGCATCAGCACAATGCAGTTGGACATACATCTGTTCTGTCGTGATTCGCTGTCTCGTTCACATACAACATATTATAGACCGTTAAATATACAACATTATATATTTAAGCCATAGCTCACGACAGCCCGTGGTATATTGTTATTTCATCAGAGCTAAGAGGCATTTGTTCGGCCCCGACGTCTGGCCGAGACAACCCCCTTAGTTGTGATATATCACAATATATCACGGCCCGAAGGGAGCTATTGCTTTCATAAAAACGTCCACCAAGTATGGCAATATGAAATTATAGACGCACTCCAATTTAATGTTTTTATTACTCATTAATAAATAAGGAAATAGGTCCTCCTGACTGCCTGCACATAGTGCGAGGTGGAATTGCTATGCAACGTACACTATGGGAATAGTAGTTTATTTATTGTTAGCTCTGCCATCGAGAGAAGTACAGTGACTGCTGGTTACAGCAGGGATACCCTCCCTATGACAACATAGCAGCTGCTAACTTAGCGTAAGAAGCTCTTAATAAATATAGAATCTGAGTTGTTCGGAACGCATTCAGACCAAGTGGCCAATGACCCAACGTTAACTGGTTAGACTTGCTAGCTAATACCAATGTAACAGTTTAGCAGCCCAGTAAAACAAGCTAACGCGTGAGCATAGCTGTCTCGTAGAGATTGGCATAAAGCTGACACCAGCTTTCTAAATAGTTCTGACTCTACTTTCCAGATTGAACGACTAACATTTATAACATTATATAAAGTTCATATTTGCATTTCAATATTATGTCAAACGGTTGTCATAATGTACAATGACAACCGGTTCCACCGCATAATCGCTTCAGTTTGTCAACTTGATATGGCATTAGCGTAGCATTGTACATGGCTAGCTATAGCCAAGGTGGCCAACATTCGATAACGTTAGCCTCTCTATCTTTATACAGTATATTGTTAGTTCATCGTGTTTGTTTCAGGGTAGGGACGGGATTGGCACCACACTGCTCCGTTGACAGTGAGGAACATACCACTATAGAAATCATAGAACTGCTCTCTCTGCTCACAGCTAGACTCATTTAGAAGATGTATTTCTGTGAAAATATAAATAATGTCCCCGACAGTATGTGGAATATTTAAGAGCAGGGAGAGAAAATGATGATGAACCAGATTCTCTCTCTCTCCTTCCATCACTCTCTCTCTCTCTCTCTCTCTCTCTCTCTCTCTCTCTCTCTCTCTCTCTCTCTCTCTCTCTCTCTCTCTCTCTCTCTCTCTCTCTCTCTCTCTCTCTCTCTCCTCCTCCTTTCATCCTCTCTGTATCTCCCCCTTCCTCCTAACCCCTCTCCTCTCTCTCTATCTCTCCCTTCAAACCACTCAACAAAACTGTGTGTGTGTGTGTTAGGGGGGAGACCGGTATTAAAAGCAGCTAACCTGTAGCCATATTTTCAGAAGATTCGCCTAAAAGTACATACCTAAGTAAATGGAAGATTGCTCCACTTCTGCAAGGACCATTTGCATGTTATTGGTATCTAGGGACATCTATGGACCCCAGGGAATGTGTTCCCAGTGTCAGAAAAATCTGACCCAGTGTCTGTTACTTTGTTTGAGTCAAATGTAATGAACCAAAGGAGAATATCAATTATTATTATAATAATTGTTTTCCATCTTTGACGGTGAATAACACCATGCTAACATTGACCAGATAACATGTACAAATACTTTTTCTAGACGTTCACAGAAAGTTAAAGAAACAAACTATGTTCTATTTTATGGCTATTTAAGTTCAGGTTTGTTCCACCCGTGAGATATAATCACAAAAATAACATCAGAATTTCTCACAGCTTTGACAGAGGCTGGCGTGAGCTGGGTAGTGTAGTTTTATGACATTCCGATGTCCTTCGAAAGCCCTGGGTCTCTTCTCTCTTAGGACTACAACGTTTTCACGACGCGTTATTTACTTGCATCTAATTCGTCCGGTTTCCGCCGGGATGCTCCGAGATATTTATAAACTCATATTTCGCTATTAACACTTAAAATCGTTGGTAAACAAACGTAGTGCTGAAAATATACACTTTGACTGCTGTTTTGATAGGGTTAGGGTCTCTACTATTGGCTACATTTGAAAAAGAAACGCAACATTAATGGATACGGACTGTATTGATCTATTTATGATGTTTTTGAATTTCGTACCGGTGTGTGTATGTGGGTGTGTGTGTGTGTTTATTTTGGGTGTCCAGAGATGTCGTTACATGTATCTGTATCTGTGTCTGTATCTGTATCTGTGTCTGTATCTGTATCTGTGTCTGTATCTGTATCTATATCTGTGTCTGTGTCTGTGTCTGTATCTGTGTCTGTATCTGTGTCTGTATCTGTATCTGTGTCTGTATCTGTATCTATATCTGTGTCTGTGTCTGTGTCTGTATCTGTGTCTGTATCTGTGTCTGTATCTGTATCTGTGTCTGTATCTGTATCTGTATCTATATCTGTGTCTGTGTCTGTGTCTGTATCTGTGTCTGTATCTGTGTCTGTATCTGTATCTGTATCTGTATCTGTATCTGTGTCTGTATCTGTATCTGTGTCTGTATCTGTATCTGTATCTGTGTCTGTATCTGTGTCTGTATCTGTATCTGTATCTGTGTCTGTATCTGTATCTGTATCTGTATCTGTATCTGTATCTGTATCTGTGTCTGTATCTGTATCTGTATCTGTGTCTGTATCTGTATCTGTATCTGTATCTGTATCTGTGTCTGTGTCTGTATCTGTATCTGTGTCTGTATCTGTATCTGTATCTGTGTCTGTATCTGTATCTGTATCTGTATCTGTATCTGTATCTGTATCTGTATCTGTGTCTGTATCTGTATCTGTATCTGTATCTGTATCTGTGTCTGTATCTGTTCAGCCCACATGACTGTAAGTGGGTGTGGGTTATGCTGGAAGTGCCTGAACCACAACCCCTCTTTCAGGCCACTGGAAACTCAAACCCACAAGAGCCTGATGACAACTATGTCATTTAGCGTCTTACATAATGACAATCTAAAAGAAAACAAATTAGAAATAAGGTTCAACCAAAATTTTAAATATTGGAATTACGTTTTTTGTAAACCTTCCCGATATTGGGTTTGAATTGGGCGTGGTTATGCTCGGATATTTATTACAAAGGTTACTCTGTCATCTCTCTCTCCTCCTATACTCTCTCCTACTCCTCTCATCCTCTCTCACTTTATCTCTCTCCCCCATTCCTCCTCTCCCCCTCCCCCTCTCTTTCTAGCTCATTGTAACTTGAAATGCTTTTAAACACTTCAAAGCACTCAACACAACTCACACTGTGTGTGTGTGTCTGTGTGTTTTAGGGGTGAGACCAGTATTACACACAGCTAATGATATGATCACTTGAGAATTGAGAGAGAGATTTAGGAGCCTATAATGTAGCTGTTTTTAGCCAGGTGTGTGTGTGTGTGTGTGTGTGTGTGTGTGTGTGTGTGTGTGTGTGTGTGTGTGTGTGTGTGTGTGTGTGTGTGTGTGTGTGTGTGTGTGTGTAGTTGTGTATGTGTGTATTAGGGGTGTGCAGAAACATCATTATCTGTATCTGTAGCTCAAGTTTCAAGTTTCAAGTTTCTTTATTAGTTGTCATACAGAAGTACAGAATACTTTTATACAAAATGCTTCTTTCTGTTTCGCTCCAGAGACTGTGCTAGGCAAAAATAGATAATATAAAATAAGTATAGCAAGTATAAAATAGAAGTCAAGTACGTAGACAAAAATGTTCAGTATATACACAATGCTCAATGTAGAGTAGAAGTAACTGAGTTACCATACAATATACTATACAGTGCAAAGCAGAAGTGGGATGAGGTACAATTTAGGTACAATTTACAGTAAGGTGTAATGAGGTATGGGTTGTAGTGCAAATTCTTTACCAATAAATATAAAGTGTGCTTAGGTGTTCTAAAGTGATTAAAGTGGGTGCTGCAGTGAGTTGATTGTTTAAAGTGAGTGTGTGCGTGTGGATGTGTGTGCTGTGAGTGCATTTGATGGTTGTTACATAGTGTTATTGTTCGTTGAGCATCCTGATGGCCTGGGGATAGAAGCTTCTTCTGAGTCTCTCTGTGCTTGCCATGAGACTCCGGTATCGCTTGCCTGACCGCAGCAGTTCAAAGTTGTTTGGGTGGCTCGAGTCTTTGATAATTCTCTTAGCCTTGCCCATGCACCGCTTGTTGTAAATGCCCTGGAGAGTGGGAAGCCCCCCTCCAATTGTGCGTTCGGCTGAGCGGGCCACTCTCTGTAGTCTGCTACGGTCTTGTGCGGTGCTATTCCCAAACCAGGAGGTGATATTGCCAGTCAGGATGCTCTCTATTGTGCATGAGTAGAAGTTCTTAAGGATCTTCTGACTGACTTGGAACTTCCTTAGGCGCCTGAGGAAGTAGAGGCGTTGCCGTGCCTTCTTCACAACACTGTCAATGTCTGTGGTCCATGTCAAGTCCTCAGATATGTGGACTCCGAGGTACTTAAAACTGTTCACTCTCTCAACCGGTGCCCCGTCGATGCTGAGGGGGCTGTAGTCCCTGACCCCCAACCTCCTAAAGTCCACAATCATCTCCTTTGTTTTGCTGACGTTCAGGGAGAGGCTGTTCTCCTGACACCATCCCGCTAGAACCTTGACCTCCTCCAGGTAGGCCTTCTCGTCGTTTGCAGAGATTAGGCCCACCACTACTGTGTCGTCAGCTAATTTGATGATTGTGTTGTTGTTCCGCTGTGCCACACAGTCATGTGTGTACAGGGAGTAGAGGAGGGGACTCAGAACACAGCCCTGGGGGGCCCCTATGTTGAGAGTGACGGATGAGGAGGTGCAGTTGCCTGCTCTCACCACCTGGGGTCTGCCCGTCAGGAAGTCCAAGACCAGAGGTCATAGTTCAAGCCCAGGTCCCTGAGCTTGGCTATGAGTTTGGAGGGGACTATGGTATTGAATGCTGAGCTGTAGTCGATGAATAGCATTCTCACATAGTTCCCCTGCCTCTTGTCCAGGTGTGATGCTGCTGTGTGCAGCACATGGGCTATGGCGTCCTCCGTGGACCTGTTGGGGCGGTATGCAAATTGCAGGGGGTCCAGGTTGATGGGGAGGGAGGAGCAGATGTAGCCCTTCACTAGCTTCTCGAAGCACTTCATGGCTATGGAGGTGAGAGCTACAGGGCTGTAGTCGTTGAGGCAAGCAGGCTTGGATTTGTTGGGTACAGGGATAATGGTGGACTTCTTCAGACAGGTGGGGATGACAGCCTGTTCCAAGGACAGGTTAAATATGTCAGTGAATACCAGGGCCAGTTGATCGGCACAGACTTTTAGGACGCGGCCAGGGATCCCGTCCGGTCCTGCTGCCTTTCTGATATTCCTCCTCACCTCATGTTCTGTTACCCTGAACACTGAGTCTCCATCAGCAGTGTCCCCCCCCTCCATTGCAGTGGATTGTAGGCTGGTGCTGTTATTCCCAGCCTCAAACCTCGCCTAGAAGGTATTGAGATCATTTGCTAAGGAGATGTCACTGTTCAGCTTGAGGGATGTGCCTTTGTAATCTGTCTATCTAGCTGTTCAATCTATCGTTGTTGTGGAATATTTTAAATCAGCCATGACAGTGAACTGTAGAAATGTAGACAGGTCAATTTGTATATAAAAATAGAACACAGTTTATTCTCTGTTTCTGTGGCCACAGAAAGAGTATGCTTAGTTTATAATCAGAGAGACAAGTGTACACACAAGCTTCTGACCAGAAAGTGAGAAAAAGCTCTGGTCAGACTTACAATAAATACATAGTTTGACATGACGTCAAAAGATGACCAGATATGACAAGAAAGGTAAACAAAAATAAA
>NC_140165.1:115527810-115540310 GCF_963971535.1 Notolepis coatsorum
AATGACAACCAACCGATGGATTTTTATTTTCTTTAAGCCATTATGAAGGCACGGTTTATGCACTCAAGTGACAATGAGAATGGACAGATAGCAATACTATAAATGATATATATAGCTCTTAGAAAGTACATCGGTTTGTAAACAATCCTCTGTCCTCTGAGGCATAAATCGCCGCAAGAGTGCGGATGCCATAGTGTTAATATATACACACACACACACTGTCAGCATGGGATGTGTTTTGAAAGTACTTGAAGTGATTTCTCTCTCATTTAGTAGTAGCTACCTGGGGACACACACACACTTACACACACGCTCTCTCTCTCTCTCACTCACACACACACACACACACACACACACACACACACACACACACACACACACACACACACACACACACACACACACACACACACACACACACACACACACACACACATACACACACACACACACACACACACACACACACACACACACACACACACACACACACACACACATACACACACTCACACACACACATACAAATGGAGGCAAAGCCACCCGGGGCGAGCCATCAACTTTAACATCCAAAACATCTGTCCAACATTAATCTGGTCTGACACAGAGAGACAGAGAGAGAGAGAGAGAGAGAGAGAGAGAGAGAGAGAGATAGAGAGAGAGAGAAAGAGAGAGAGAGAGAGAGAGAGAGAGAGAGAGAGAGAGAGAGATACAGACAGACAGACAGACAGACAGACAGACAGACAGACAGACAGACAGACAGACAGACAGACAGACAGACAGACAGACAGACAGACAGACAGACAGACAGACAGACAGACAGACAGACAGACAGACAGACAGACAGAGATACATATATTTGAACAGGCACCTCTGAACTTCTCACCCACATCCACACGAGGACTGTGACCCTGACGGAGCAGTGAGTCAGCGCCCACGGCCTGTAGCTGGTACAGGGTCAGAGCAGACAGTCCACTTCATCACAGAACAAGCACCCCTTTCAGATCAACATATTCTGAACCAGATCATGTTGGAAAACGGCCCAGTAATCTATATACAATCTAAATCAGTCACACAGATGGGCTCCAAACAGATCGGAACATTTACAAAAAAAAATTTAAATCTGATTTCAAATTAAATAAAGAGCCATGAGCGCATTCAACATTTAACATTACCCACATAATCCTGATGGCATTAATGAGGCTAAAGACATACTGTACACACCATCTTCCACAACAAGGCAGCATTACATGCAAAACGGCGTTCCTTTACCCAGCACCTCACCTCCCCCACCAGGACTGGCTCGTGCACCCCCCACCCCCCGGTTCCATCCCCTGGCGCTGCACTGACGGCTGCCTAGTGTGAGGGACCACTCCCACCCCACCCCCCCTTTTCAGCCCTGTAACAACCCCAACACACCCCCCCTCCTCCCATACATGGCGCTGCCTAAGCCGGCTGCCAGTCTGTTTGCGGTGGTGAATACGCATTATGTCTGTCTCAAGGCTAGCCCTACATGCGTCATCAGAGCGCATGTAGGTGTTTTTATGCTCTGTACCATTATTACTATCTAAACTGTAATAATTGTGGAATATTACTGTAATGAGCTGTATGTGTATGATCCAAGCGTCCTATGATCCTCATAGGACGCATAACAGAAGAAAGCATTCCATGTGAAGGTATTCTGTATTTTTGCATGTCAAATAATAAAGAAACCTGAACTTGAACTTGAACTTGAAACCTCCGGGAAACTAAGAAATAACCAACTCTACTACATGGATGTTAAAAACACAGTCATCAGCGTGAACCAACTCTACTACATGGATGTTAAAAACACAGTCATCAGCATAACTCTACCACATGAATATTAAAAACACAGTCATCAGCGTGACTCTACTACTACATGAATATTAAAAACAGTCATCAGCATAACCCAACTCTACAACATGAATATTATGAAACTCTGAAACACTATAAACATTAGACAAAATAAATTAAACTACTACAACAACAAACAAAGCATGCAATAGACCAGAATACATTTAGGGACATGTGGAATGATTTAAAGGCTACAAAACCACACAAGATGTGGAACAATCACGTCCATAACCTCAAATTGAAACCCAACTGGCCAACATTGAATCTGGAATTAAGAAAAGCCAAAGTCCTTTAAGTTTAGATGACCCGGTCAACACAAGAAGAGCTGACAAACAAATCGCTGCTGTCGGGACAAAACCTCATAACTCAATTTTTTTTATTTTTTTTTATTATATAAATCAACTCCGTAGATCATCCTCCATACAAAGTTTAAACAATGGAAAAGCATTAAACCGATCATCTGTCTAAACCTCCTAACTCTATTCACCCTCAAATCTGTGTTAGTTTTTTTCATCTGCTGAAAAGTTGGGTTTTTGGAGTTATGAGGTTTTGTCCCGACAGCAGCGAAATGTAAAAACTCTAAAAAAAAAAAAACTGTGGCACAGACGGCAGTAAAAGTGAAATGCAAAACAACATCTTAAATTATTCAACATAAATTCTGCATGTTTTCATGATATCTGGCACGCGGGGCCCATCACTCCGATCTATTAAAATGGTAACATTTCTGCACACGGAGAGAAACACACGACGACGACGTCTGCGAGGCCGAGTTAGGATGTTTCCCCGTCATCAACCGACATACAAAACATACATGTCGGACACACTTAAAATTAAGCCTAGAAGGGCGGCTGGGTAGCGCAGCGGACTAAGCGTCTGCCTACCACCGCAGAGACACTGGTATCGAATCCAGCTGTCAGCGGTACCTCCGGCTTGGCCGGTCGTCCATACTAACACAATTGGCAGTGTCAGCGGGTGGGAAGCCGGTGGGGTATGTGTCCTGGTCGTTGTAAACAGCGACTCCTACAGGTCGGTCGGGGCGCCTGCACAGCGAGGGAGGGATCTGGGTGAGGTAGTCTGACCCTTCCACACGTTACACCTCACTCAGTGAGAGTCCTCGCCGTCAGGTGAAAAGAAGCGGCTGGCTGACTCCACATGTATCGGAGGAGACATGTGACAGTCTTCAACCCTCCCTAGACCGGCAAGTGGGGGGGCAAATGCGCGCAACAACCAGGAAGGGAGGGAAGGGAATTGGCATAACGACTAAATTGGGATGGGAGAAAAATACAGAAAAAGGGGGAGAAAAAAGTAGAAAAAAAGAATTAAGTCAAAAGACAGATTTTAAAAGTACTGCAAACCCGAGAGCTGAATCCCACAAAATGTCCGCTCACGCCGGGACCCCACCAGGCGCGTGCGAGAACAGCACGCGTGGCCGTCCACACCGAGTCCGACTTCAGAGCGGGCGAAAGTGCACGGTGAAAGTGCACGGTGGAAGTGCACGGTGGAAGAGGCACATTTACATTGGAACAGCTGTAAATGCCTACAGTCTATATGCAAAGTCAGTCCCCGTTTGAAGATTTCTTTTAAAGATTTCCAGTTCCAGTGTTCTATTCTGTAATTTTCCATTTTGCATGTATAACCAGTTATTATCTCATTAATTAGAATGTTAGAATTCATTTTAGAATGATGCAATCAGTGTGACTGTATACTCCTGAAAAAGTATAGTATGGTTTATTTGTATTGGGAAAGATACACGGACACATTAGCTGGTTGAACAACATCTATATGTGTGGTAATAATGCAGATATTGAGTGTATTTCTGTGAAAATGCGCGTGTGGTGCACGCCTCTGAATCTAACCAAAGCGAAACAATTTAGACCATTGGAAGGGCACCAATAGGGGATGAGAGACACAGCGAGCGAGAGACACAGCGAGAGAGAGAGAGACAGAGAGAGAGAGAGATAGACAGAGATAGAGAGAGAGATAGAGGGAGAGAGAGACAGAGAGAGAGATAGACAGAGAGAGAGAGAGAGAGAGAGAGAGAGAGAGAGAGAGAGAGAGAGAGAGACAGAGAGAGAGATAGACAGACACAGCGAGAGAGAGACAGAGAGAGAGAGAGAGAGAAAGAGAGAAAATTAAGTGTCAAGCACTCACAACATGAAATAAAAAATACAACAAGAATAACTTGTTAATAATACTATGAATTTCATAGTGACCTTTTAAACATCCTGTTATATACCACACACACACACACACACACACACACACACACACACACACACACGCACACACGGAGAGTAAGTGGACTATTTCTTAAATGTCAAGTGTCTCATGAAAACAGCAGAGAGTCATTAAATGCGATGGATCTCTGTTCACTCTGTGTCTCTGTGTTTGTTTGTTTGTTTGTGTGTGTGTGTGTGTGTGTGTGTGTATTAACAGACTAATAAAATATGTTAAATAAACAACTGACATTTTATCCTGCCATTAATCACATGAACAGAAACACAGTTAATATCAGACGTCAATAATAGAACCACTCAGATCCGCCTCAGCCATCAGATTCTGTTCTTGTTATGGTTTGTAAACAACCCCAACAGCACGACACAGACAGGTAGTTCAGAGTTAGCCAAAACACGAAGGGCGTATTTATTTTCACCAACAGAAATGTGCAACAATAACGTGAACGCTTTCGAGGGGAATGTCCTTTAGCCGACGAGGGCTCTGCGGCGCTGCAGCACTGCCCAGAGCAGAGTTGGCTCTGCGGCTCTGCTGTTCTGCAGCTTACAGTAACACCAACCCACTCGTGGGGAAAAAGAAACGGAGAATGTCATTAGTCGTGAAACGTAGGAGTCCAGTAACAAAACAAAGCGACAATTCTTCAGTGTTAAGGAACACACAAAAACAGATGAAGGCAGTGAGTCCAGGACAAACAAATTTGGATATCAGTTCATCAAAAAATAGACTTCCAAAAATACTCACCAGGAGCAAAGTTGAAGTGTAAATACGAGGCACGGGTGGGTCCACGGAGGCAGAGAGAGGAAACAGCAGCAACTTCCAAGGGGGGCGTAGTGTAGGAACACACAAGAGGAACAAGCAGTAGCTGGTGGGTGGTGACCAAAACGACCCGACACTGAATGTTCAGCAAACCCGTGTATAAGAGGGCTCCCGTCGAGCTGATTGGAAACTCCTCTCAGGTGCGTGATGGTAATTAGCACTGAGGAGCGCGCAGAACTGGACCAGCCCTCACAGTTCTGTTCTATTATATTCTATTTGGTTCTATTCTGTGGCAGTCGAAGGAGTCAGACCTTCCGTAGCAGGTGTGTTATTATATACATCTGACAGGCATATATACTGTACGTGTAAACAAAGGGTCTGTATGCCCTATCGGTTATATTATATACCGTAATTCCTCTAATAGTGACCGGTATTCAATTAAAAACCGGGTCTCTATTAATGACCGGGTGCGCTGTTGAGCTAAGCAATTATAAGCCGGCCTCCTAATACAAGCCGGGTATATTTTGTTATTGTTGTTATATGCTGGCCTGGCTGTGCAGTAAATACCATATAATGGTATGGTGTTAATGTTTACCAAGAGAGTAAGCCTACCTCAGAATTGTATAAAACGAAGTTATTATTATTATTATTATTATTATTATTATTATTATTATTATTATTATTATTGTTATTATTATTATTATTATTATTATTATTATTATTATTATTATTATTATTATTATTATTATTATTATTATTATTATTATTATTATTATTATTATTATTATTATTATTATTATTATTATTATTATTATTATTATTATTATTATTATTATTATTATTATTATTATTATTATACCAGTATTGTGATTGCACTATTTTACTTTATTTAACTTTTTTTGACCACCTGTAATTGCACTGTTTACTACCGTATTTCATATAGTACTTGGTTTCAATAAATGAACCGGGTTCAAACTGACACAAAATATTGATTTATTCATTATGATCGGTTTGAAAATTAGAAATATAGGCCTCTCTCTTATACATGCCTCCTCCTAATACAAGCCTGGTATCCGCTACAGTTGAAACAAATACAAGCCGGGGTTACTATTAGAGGAATTACGGTATGTTAACTTACAATAAATAGGCAATAAAGAATTTGAATGTATACTACGAGTAAGAGTAAAAGTAAACAGTATACACAAGGTGCCCTAACTGGCACGATATACGCCATACGTTGTAGTCCGTGCAGGTGTTGGTGGTATAGGTATAAATATAGATATAGATAGATTTACAAAAAGGTTCCCGGTTCGATTCCCGCTCCTCCCCGGGGGCAGCGTGTCGAAGTGTCCTTGAGCAAGACACTTAACCCCTAATTGCTCCCCCGATGAGCAGGTCGGCACCTTTACATGGTCCCCTCCGCCGTCGGCGTGTGAATGTGTGAGTGAACGGGTAAAAATGTGAGGAACAAAATTGTAAAGCGCTTTGGTGGATAAAAGCTGCTATATAAAATGCACCCATTTATACTGTATGCAGAAGAACCAACCTACTGATTTGCAATCACTTTGAAGTACACGTTTTGTAACGTGCTCATTTCAAAGTAATCTGCAGGGTCTGAACTCCTGAACAATTGGTTTGAAGACTACAGAGCCAGAGTTCAGAGAATCCATTAAGAAGTCAGACATCGTTATTCTCAGTGAAACATGGTGTAGATTGGATGTGTCCAGTCACACTGTCCCCCAGGCGATGGAGAAATATAGCTGTTCCCTCAGTGAAACTGAGCTCAATCCACCGCGGTAGATGTACAAACAAAACATTAGCCAACGTAAAGAAAGGAGAACATCATATTTGGATCAAATTAGACGGCAATATTAGAAAATGATATCTACATTTGTGCTGTTTATGCTCCTCCTATAGAGTCACTGAGGAGCTCTTCAACGCAACTCCACAGAGAAATCTGCCATTTCTACGCTCCGGTGGGGAAATGCGCTGCTATGTGGAGACCTTAATGCAAGCATTTGATATTATATCCTGAGGGCATCATCGCACATGTTTGGACAACCTCCTGTCTGTAGCGCCGACAACCAAGCCGCGGATCAACCTAGATGCCATTTTAAATAAAGCTGGAGTTAGTGCACCTCTGTCAAGATGGACAACCTGGATAAAGAACCAGTAATAAAATACCCAATTTAAATGTATAAATTAAATTAGCACAGACAACCAAAATCCTCACTTTCCAATATCTACAGAGGAAACCTAAAATATTTATATAAGGCATGTGGCCCTGACAGCATTAGGAACGAGATGCTTAAAAATAGCAGGCCTGAGTTCCAGAGGGAAGTCCTCAAGTCATTCAACCTGGTTCTGAGTTCCAGAGGTCAGTCCTCAAGTCATTCAACCTGGTTCTGAGTTCCAGAGGGCAGTCCTCAAGTCATTCAACCTGGTTCTGAGTTCCAGAGGTCAGTCCTCAAGTCATTCAACCTGGTTCTGAGTTCCAGAGGGAAGTCCTCAAGTCATTCAACCTGGTTCTGAGTTCCAGAGGGCAGTCCTCAAGTCATTCAACCTGGTTCTGAGTTCCAGAGGGCAGTCCTCAAGTCATTCAACCTGGTTCTGAGTTCCAGAGGGCGGTCTTCAAGTCATTCAACCTGGTTCTGAGTTCCAGAGGGCAGTCCTCAAGTCATTCAACCTGGTTCTGAGTTCCAGAGGGCAGTCCTCAAGTCATTCAACCTGGTTCTGAGTTCCAGAGGGAAGTCCTCAAGTCATTCAACCTGGTTCTGAGTTCCAGAGGGAAGTCCTCAAGTCATTCAACCTGGTTCTGAGTTCCAGAGGGCAGTGCTCAAGTCATTCAACCTGGTTCTGAGTTCCAGAGGGCAGTGCTCAAGTCATTCAACCTGGTTCTGAGTTCCAGAGGGCAGTCCTCAAGTCATTCAACCTGGTTCGGAGTTCCAGAGAGCAGTCCTCAAGTCATTCAACCTGGTTCTGAGTTCCAGAGGTCCGTCCTCAAGTCATTCAACCTGGTTCTGAGTTCCAGAGGTCAGTCCTCAAGTCATTCAACCTGGTTCTGAGTTCCAGAGGGCAGTCCTCAAGTCATTCAACCTGGTTCTGAGTTCCAGAGAGCAGTCCTCAAGTCATTCAACCTGCTTCTGAGTTCCAGAGGGCGGCCCTCAAGTCATTCAACCTGCTTCTGAGTTCCAGAGGGAAGTCCTCAAGTCATTCAACCTGGTTCTGAGTTCCAGAGGGCAGTCCTCAAGTCATTCAACCTGGTTCTGAGTTCCAGAGGGCAGTCCTCAAGTCATTCAACCTGGTTCTGAGTTCCAGAGGGCAGTCCTCAAGTCATTCAACCTGGTTCTGAGTTCCAGAGGGCAGTCCTCAAGTCATTCAACCTGCTTCTGAGTTCCAGAGAGCAGTCCTCAAGTCATTCAACCTGGTTCTGAGTTCCAGAGGTCAGTCCTCAAGTCATTCAACCTGGTTGGACCCTCTCCGTGCCGCCCTCTTGCCTCAAATAGATCCGCCATCAGCTCTATTCTTTATCTTTCAAAAATGTTCAGTTGCTATTGCATGCACTTATCTGTGTTTCATTACACATATGAGTGCATGCTTACCAACTGTTCGCCTGTTTTATTGCAACACTACTATCACCGACATCTTTAACAGCTACACTGTGGTCACTGAGCCTGAACCTGGTAAGGACTTAGTATATCTGACACAAATTTACTTCGTGATTTGGTTTCATTGTGCCAGTGTTCCAAATAAGATTTGATTGATTTATGATATTTCATTTGGAAGCAGTGCTCTCTTTATGTCTCTATCTCTCTTTAATAATTCTACAAGTACCTTAGGAGCTCAATAGAGTAACTGTTTATGTGTATAAATCGAGACCTATTATGATAATTTGACCGTGTTGATGGGGGTTCTGTCCGCCCATATCAAGATTATCGGGATCAATATAAATTGCATCTTACATTGCCAAAGGATCTCTCTCTCTCTCTCTCTCTCTCTCTCTCTCTCTCTCTCTCTCTCTCTCTCTCTCTCTCTCTCTCTCTCTCTCTCTCTCTCTCTCTCTCTCTATATATATAATAACTCTCAAACCCACAAATCTGCAGGTGTGTGAGATGCGGCCAGATAAATTGCTCTACAACATACACACACATACACATACGCATGCGCACACACACACACACACACACACACACACACACACACACACACACACACACACACACACACACACACACACACACACACACACACACACACACACACACACACACACACACACACACACACACACACACACACACACACACACACACACACACACACACACACACACACACACACACACACACACACACACACACACACACACACACACACACACACACACACACACACACACACACACACACACACACACACACACACACATGGTGCCTAAAGTGAAAATATTGTTTTTAAATTCCCAAAGGGAGACACACCTCTACAGCTAGGAGAGGATAGAGAGGAGAGAGGAGAGAGAAGGGGATGAGAGAGAAGGGGAGGAGAGAGAAGAAGAGGAGAGAGAAGGAGAGGAGAGAGAAGGAGAGGAGAGAGGAATGAATGAATGAATGAAAACTTTATTTAACAGATTGCAGAATGGGTACAATACAGTACGGCTCAATACATACAATTGTTAAGGGGATGCAGACCTGAGAAAGACGTTTGTCTTGTTTCCATCAGGGTCCCCCATTTTCAATTCATATAGACATATATGACATACATGACATACAGATAGTCAGTACTGCTACATCTATACATTTATGACATACCAGATTTGCAAATACAGTACTGTTTGTGATACAGAAGGAGTCAAGAAAAGGGAGTATATACATTTGACGTAGAAACTGTACATTGGAGGTTGGGTGGGGGGGGTTGGGTACATTGGGATATTGACAACCATACTGGGTAATTTACATTGGAGGTGGTTGGGGGGGGGGGGGGGGCGGGGGGCACACTGTATAAACAAGTAACACTGTACATTGAGGGGGGGGGGGAGGAGACACTGTACAAACAAACACAATTGTACATTGAACTATTGACAAAACCATACTAGGTAAATGACTGTACATTGGAGGGGGTTGGAATGATTGGGTTAGGATATTTACAGGGGCCAGTGTTGAATTGCAGTCTCCCGTAGGTGTCCCTTGAGAGAGGTTTTGAAAGTGGGTAGTGATCCACATTCCTTTACAGCTTTGGGTAGGGCGTTCCACATTGATGTGGCATAATTGCGAAACGTGTTTAGTCCCTTATTTGAGCCGAATCTGGGTTTGACATGATTTGTGGAGCTCCCTCTGGTGTTGTGATCGTGGTATTCACTGACCTTTGGGAAGTATTTTGACATGTACATGGGTACCTTGGTCGTGTAGTGTATCTTGTAGACCAGGCCCATTGCAAGTTGTTGTACTCTGTCGTCTACTCTAAGCCATCCTAGGTTGTCGAAGTGGGCAGGGGTGAGGTGGGTTCTAGGAGTAAGGTCAAGCAGTAGTCTGACCAGTTTGTTTTGAGATGTTTGTAATTTTGTTTTTAGCGCCTTTGAGGTGCTTTGGTACCATGAGGTGCAAGCATAGTCGTAGTACCCCTGAATGAGTGCTCCTGCCAGAGTCTTCAGGGTGTTCTTGTTTACCAGAGAGGAGATCCGGTACAAGAATCGAGTTCGTTGGTTGACTTTTTTTATTACATTGGATGCCATTTTGTCACAGGAGAGATTAGCCTCTAGGATGGACCCCAGGTAGGTAATTTCATCTTTCCTTGTGACAATATTGTCACCCACTGTAACTGAGAAGCCGTCGGTCTTGCTGAGTTTGTTATTTGAACCGAAGAGAATGGACTCTGTTTTGCCCATGTGTAATGATAGTTTGTTATCAGCGAGCCATATGCAGATTCTGCCTAGTTCCGAGCTGAGGGTTTTTTCAACCTGTAACTTGTTCTTGTCAGAGACCAGCAGGGCTGAGTCGTCCGCAAACAGGAACAAGTTGCAGTCACAAGCTGACGACATGTCATTTGCATAAATTAGGAACAGTAGCGGTCCTAGTATGCTTCCTTGTGGAACACCACAGCTCACTGTGAGGGGGGGGGATAGGGTACCGTTTACCTCCACCATCTGTTCCCTCCCCTCAAGGTAGGATTGCATCCAGCTCACTGATAGACTATCAAAACCAATTGCAAAACCAAGGAGAAGAGGAGAGAGAAGGAGAGGAGAGAGAAGGAGAGAGAGGAGAGGAGAGAGAAGAGGATAGGAGAGAGAGGAGAATAGGAGATGAGAGGAGAGAGAAGAGGAGAGGAGAGAAGAGAGGAGAAGAGGATAGGAGAGAAGGGAGGAGCAAACAAAAAGAGAAGGAGAGAAAAAAGAGAAGGGGAGAACAGTGCAGATAAGAGAAAAAGAGATACCAGATAGAGTGAAAGTGTTGAAAGAGTGAAAGTGTGACAGTGAGTGACAGAGAGAAAGGGAATGAGAGAGATAGAGGGAGAGACTATTTAATTTATATTCTCTGCCTCTTGACTTCTAAATCAATGATCGTATACTGACACACACACACAGACACACACACGCACGCACGCACACACGCACGCACGCACGCACGCATGCACGCAAACACACACACACACACACACGTGCACGCATGTACACACATGCACATGCACAGACAAACACACAGACAAACACACATGGTGCCTAATGTGAAAATATTGTTTTTAAATTCCCAAAGGGAGAAACACCTCTACAGCTAGGAGAGGAGAGAGAAGGAGAGGAGAGAGAAGGGGAGGAGAGAGAAGAAGAGGAGAGAGAAGGAGAGGAGAGAGAAGGAGAGGAGAGAGGAGAGGAGAGAGGAGAGGAGAGAGAAGGAGAGGAGAGAGGAGAGGAGAGAGAAGAGGAGAGAGAAGGAGAGGAGAGAGAAGGAGAGGAGAGAGGAGAGGAGAGATGAAAGAGAAGAGGAGGATAGAGACGGAGAGGAAAGAGAAAGAAAGGAGAGAGGAGAGAGAAGGAGAGATGAGAGGAGAGAGAAGATGAGAGGAAAGAGAGGAGAAGAGGAGAGGAGAGAGGAGAGGAGAGAGAAGAGGATAGGAGAGAGAAGAGAGGAGAAAGAAGGAGATGAGAGAGACGAGGAGAGGAGAGAGGAGAAGAGAGAAGAGAAGAAAAGATAAAAAGGGAGATGAGGGGAGAGAAGAAGAGAGAAGAGGAGAGAAGAGAAGAAGGGAGGAGCAAACTAAAAGAGAAGAATAGAGAAAAAGAGAAGATAAGAGAACAGTGCAGATAAGAGAAAAGGAGAAACCAGAGAAAGTGAAAGTGTTAGAGTCTGACAGTGAGTGACGGAGAGAAAGGGAATGAGAGAGATAGAGGGAGAGACTATTTAATTTATATTCTCTGTCTCTTGAGTTGTAAATCAATGGTCCTATACTGACACACACACGCACGCACACATGCACACACACACACACACACACACACACACACACACACACACACACACACACACACACACACAGTGTGATTATGCATGTATTGATAAACCAATCCTATAGACTTAGAGAACCTTAATGAGGTTATTGATAAACATTAATGTTATAATGATAAAAGTATAACAGTATATTATTAT
>NC_140165.1:115545310-115550031 GCF_963971535.1 Notolepis coatsorum
TACTATTGCACTTTACTGTTACATTTGCACTCTGTTGGATGCCAAACCTCTTTTTGTTGTACTGTACTTGTGCTGTATAATGACACTACATTTGAATTTAATATAATCGAATATCTGGAGGAAAAAAGCCACACTGTCTGTCTGTGCTGGGGGACAACCTTCTGTCACTGAATTAGTCACTTTTCTTAATTGGGAATTCTGCTATTTTTAAACCTTGACCCTATTTCTCCATCATGAGTGCACATCTAAATTAATAACAACAATTTTGTAGCTTTTTTTTTTTTTTTTTTCTTCTTTCTTCTTCTTTCTTTCTTTCTTTCTTTCTTTCTTTCTTTCTTTCTTTCTTTCTTTCTTTCTTTCTTTCTTTTTTCTTCTTCTTTCTTTTACAACAAAAGAAAAACAATATTAATAATCAATCGTTATTATATGTTACATTCAGATTCAAAACCCTGTTCCTCGAGAACGGAGAGACGGAGAGAAGGAGAACTCTCTCTCTGCCATCGCAAGTCTCCTGTTCTCTGGTTCGCTCGCAAAGGACACGCACACGCTCACGCACGCACGCATGTATACACCCACACACACACATACACACACACACACACGTACACACGCCTACACACACACACAAACGCACCCACATCGTCCAGTAAGGTAACATTTCCTGATTGAATAGAAAATAAATAGCATCAATATCAGTTTTCACAAAGAAATGAGCAAGATAATACAAAATAAAAAAAAGAAAAAGAAAAACATTAATACAAAAAAAGAAAATCTCATTAAATTAATTTCACGTAAAGTACCTTTTTAAGACAATGTGAATATCGAGGACATAACAGCTCAACAGGAGCCAAAATGAGAGAGGAGGCAGGGAAACATTTGAATGTAACACCCGCCTCACGTTTTGCCCCCTAAAAAACACAGATTTACCTGAAAGAATGAAAATATTGCTAAAAATAACAAGTTTTTCTGCCCCCCCCCCCCCCCCCTCTCGCTTTTGATCTCAATCCTCCATCATCATCATCATCATCATCATTATCATCATCATCGTGATCGGACAAGAATAAACAGGTTTTTTTGTTTGTTCACATCAAAAACAAAAGCTTATCGTCATCGCCTTTGCCGTCTAGCGGCGTATACGTACGATCTGCTGAGAATAAAGGAAACAGACACTCCGGAGTTGAAATCAAACTGGATTTCTGTGTTGTTGTTTTTTTATTTTAAATTGTTTTGGTTCAAGACACGCGGGTGCGTTTGATTCGTAGTGTGGCCATTTTCAAAGTTGGGTGGGGCTTGCAGTTTACATTATTTTTTTCGATGGATACATTTGTGAAACAAAGGGTAATTTGACTGTTGGAGTGTGGTCAAAAGGTGCATTCCACTCAAAATGTAATTAAGAAAGGCAGTTTTAGTTTGACGGTCCATGTGATGTAGATTAGGCTATGCGAGACAACATTCACTCAAAACTCTCCCTAACTGAAATATAAAGCACTCTGAAGTATAAGAATAGTTCAAATTAGAACACATTTTCACAGGAATACCCCTTTAAAGAAGAAGGGGGAGGGGCTGATGATTGCAGCGAAGGTCTGAAATATAAAAAAAACAACAACAATGAAAATCCAGTTTCATTCCGTCCCGTTCTAGAAGGTCTGATAAAGGGAATGCTGCTGAATTTCAGGACTCACATTATGGCCTTCTCCATGAGTAACATAACATGTGAATTCAGAAATTGGGCCAGACTTCCCCACTAAAGAGACACCTTGATGTGTTGAATTTTAGGCTGTTATTTTTCTTTCTTCCAACAGGCACTTATAACCTCGGGAAGGGGAATTCTGTATAGTGGCATAGTTACGTGAAAAATGCATTAGCATTCGTCCATAAAACCAACAGGTAGCAGGGAGCTAGCGGCTAGCTGTGACCGTTGAGGTCGAATGAAGGACACTAACAGTGCTAACGTGTGGTTTTCTGGAAAACAGAAGCACCAGTGAAGAAACTCTTTCGTTCCAACGTGATAAACGCCTGGCAAAACCAAAGAAAAACAACAGACCAAAATTCAAGAAGTTTTTTCTGCTACACTAGTGTTTCTCCCATAGACAACAGAATATCCACAGAGACATTATGTATGTATATATATATATATATATATATATATATATATATATATATATATATATATATATATATATATACAGTATATATATATGTATATATATATAAACATCATCATCGTAATCGCCATAATCATCATCGACGTCGTCAGTAGTACTTACAGTAGAGTAGTAATAGTAGTAGAGTAACAAGTAAGAAGAAGGAACATTATCGAATCTCAGACCATCCTGTCATCATCATCATCACCATCATCATCATCGGCGGTCGTCATTAGGGACGTCTGTTCCTTTGGTGGAGCCCAGTGCAGTGGAATGGGAGCGGTGTTCCATTTGAGGAGAACCGTGTTAGAACCGTAAAGAGAACCGGGAATGTGAGGGGTGTTGTCTGTATCTGTGTGTGTGTGTGTGTGTGTGTGTGTGTGTGTGTGTGTGTGTGTGTGTGTGTGTGTGTGTGTGTGTGCGTGTGCGTGTGCATGTGCGTGTGTGTGTGTGTGTGTGTGTGTGTGTGTGTGTGTGTGTGTGTGTGTGTGTGTGTGTGTGTGTGTGTGTGTGTGTGCTTCTATCAGTGCAACTTACGAATAGCAGCGTGAGTCTACAGTATGTGTGGTTTAAATACTACAATTTGGGGATCATTTGCGCATCAAAATATTACAGTATGTTCTTGTAGAATGTTGGTATGGTTTTTAAAATGTATACTTCCTTTACAATGAATAGGCCGGTAAGTGTGTATCTCTAGGTATCTAGGTGTGCATGTGCCTGCATGTACAATTATTTTCCACATTAGTATATTTGTGTATGTGGTCTGTTTGTATGTGATTTATGTATTATGCTTATATCGACAGTGGGAAAAGTATTGGGACAAAAATCGGTTCTTTGGTTCCGACATGAAAGATTTGCAACGTAAAAATGGAAATTGCGTGGAAATCTCTGCTCAACAAGTGAAAACGAGGCAGAAAGCACAGATTCCCAGATGTTAATCCCAACTCTGGCTTCCTTTTTCAGTAAAAATTTGGTTTCTCTCTTTTACAAGACTATATATAGTATTTAACATTTTGCATGTGACCTACAGTATGATTGGGACCCAGATCCATAGTTTAAGAGACCAGGCAACAAGAGAAACAACAGTATGAACTAACGTCACATTCAATTGGAATCTAGCAAGTATCGGCCCGAAAAGAACCCCTTTCCGACAACTCTCAGGAAAAAAATGGTAGAATATTGTACCGTTTGACACAAACTGCAAATGACAAAGGAACAATGAAGGGTGTCGTTCCTTTTGATCAATATAGTAAACCCCTTTTAACCCCCAGAGACCTGCAGAGGGACGTCTGCACCCCTGGCCGACATGATGTCCAGAGGCTGGAACAGACTCAGTTATAAAGTTAAGAGTGAAGATACTGGTATCACATGACCTAGACAACCTATGGAATCCATTGCTACCATGTCATGCTAGCTTGTAGGAGAGGGGCTACATTCATGCTTCAAAGTTAGGCTACAATTTGGAGAGGGAAAAACTGACATGGGCATTCTGAGGATATCAGAATGAAGGGAATGGGCTTCTTTGGACACCCACAAGTCTCCCCTTTACAGACATGCCCACTTTATGCTAATCCCATGCAGTTTGGGGGCAAAAACCATGCAGTTTTTCATGCAGTATACATGTGTTATTTTCCGCCTATTCTAGAAATGGTGTATTTGAATACTTCTGCATACTGGGGTACCTAAACAGTCTAGGACTGCATAAATTGAGTGTGACTGGAAATCTGAGACTCTTGGATCAAATGAGCCCAATTGTATTCGTGTGTAAGTTACTTAGCCATTTCATTTTAACTTGACCTCACTGTATAAAATGACCTATTGTGACTCTAGGATAATCACAGCCAAACTGTACAACCACAAACTAGAGACCTGGGCATTCAGAGAATGTATGGCTTTCCTAGGTATATTGACAATAAGGGGGGGGGGGGTCGGAGCAACCTCCAGAACAAATTTGCCATCCAATCGCCGAAAATGCAATTCTTACAGAAATATTCCAAACATTTGTGATACCAAATCACAACATGCATTTTCTATGGTGGTCATCAAGGTCTTGGTGCTTAACGTGGTATTTTGGAGGGATTTCCAACCATATTTATAAATTTTGAGTGGTCAAAATGGTTAGATGCTGGTTAGGTTAGGCGCCGAACCAAAACACGATGTTTATTACAGATTTATAACTAGAAAAACTTGACAGACAATGCCGAGCTGCATCTCAAATTAACCTTCAAGTTCCCAGCTTTCATATGATGTAGACCTCTATGTTGCATCTACTGATGACCTGCTATCTCCCCTAAAGATCCACTGCCCCCTCCTAAGAAAGACAAAAATGGGTCTATGGCAGGTCTCTAAGGGTTAACAAGGATAAACCCTGCATCACATGGCTCTCATTCCATACCTTTTTTTAATTAAGAGTGGTCTCTCCCAATACTTTCCCCATGAACTTTCCATCTTCTGTCTGTCCCTCACCCCTCTCTCTCTCTCTCTCTCTCTCTTTCTCACTCACTCTCTCTCTTCTCTCCTCTCTCTCCTCTCTCTCTCTCTCTCCTCTCTCTTGTCTCCTCTCCTCCTCGCTCCCTG